>NC_060144.1:275745698-276048728 GCF_021461385.2 Schistocerca piceifrons
TATATGCAAATTATTAAAAGAAAGTAAAAAATTCAGATGTGTGTATAGATTATTCAAAGGTTTATGGCTTTACAAACGTTCTTGAAAATTATTAGGATGTATTATGAAATGCATTACAACAATAATGGTATTAAAATGATTTTATAACATATTTCTTAAAATATGTGTCTGTAGCTTGTAGCTGTACTAACACTGGGTAGAATAGAATGTAATGTTTCATCAGGAATATTAAAATTTAGAGCCATTTGTAAACTTTTGTGGATATGTTAATGATCTGAAGAGTAAACAAATTCCATTCCTAGGTAACGTTTATATATGTGTTTAAAGGTAGATTATGAAGTTTTTGATTAAATTACTTGTGTGAGAGTAGAAAAGAGTTATGATGCTGTGGACGTGATACATTAAAATAATGGCATTTCTGAGCAGCAAAATTGGCTTGCATCATACCTCTGTAGCCTCTGAAGTATCTCTGTATATTCTTAAAATTTCTTATTGTTTAACTTTGTTCCTGCTGCTATCTCCTCCCTATGTGAAGCTTAATACATTATTTACACAAATGTTGTTCACATGAAAACAATAACTTTCTGTTTTGATGGTACCATACTGTCTATGAACCAATGAACAATCTCCATCCATTTTCATGCCAAATTAAATATTACCAGTGAAAACAGATTTCCTTTTGTGGTTGTAAGTACATCAGCAGCAGATACACAGACTATATTGAAGTATGCACAGATTTAAAAGGAATACCTTCGCTGAATTTTATTTGGTGACTCAGACTACTTGTCAGAATGATGTGTTAGTATGTAAACATGTCATCAGTTTGTCAGATAATTTTCTTAGTTTACCTTCAGATGTAGTTTATATTTAATACAATACATTTTCATGTAGGCTGTGCCATACATGTCTGTGACATTCAATAATATCATCAAGGCTCTATGAATGTTTTTGATTTGTCACATATGTTAAATTAGACAGTTTAAATGTAATCTTCAGACAACTGTGGATATATTTCAAAACTAAATTATTTATACACAATTTCACTGAGGAATTTTAAAAATCTCATGCTTGAGATGAAAAGTTATTAACTTTTAAGCTGCCAGCCTCCTCCATAACTGTGGTCACTAACATATGCTTGTGCTGTGGTGCTCACTGAAAAGGTATCTTTCTTGAATCCTGATGGTGGAAGAAAGTTTCATCACCAACATTTAGTTGGCATGAGGAGGAGAGGTGGTGGTATGAAGTTTTTTGCCACCAGATATGCAAGTGAGAGAGTGGAAAATTATGCTGGCACACAGACACTCCTGTTACATACCACCAAGAGGCTGCATAGCTTGTCTCCATCTAGAAGACTGATCACCTCAAAGGTGTCAATTGCCCTCATGCCATGAGACATTGTAGAGAGGTTCAGATTTAGTCCTGGACATCAGCACTGATTTTCAGGACTAAATAATGCATAATGGACCACTAAATGTCACGAGAGTGGTTCCCCAGTAGAAAATGAACCAGGAAATATGTTGTTTCGCCATCTTCAGCAGCAGCTGTTAAAATCACTTACTACTGGTTATCTGTCTTGAGCTGACAGAAATTTAATTAAAGAGAACTACACAGACACATTTTCCGTGGTTATTCTGCAAAATGGATACATACATTTGTACATTTTTGGTTGTTTTAGGTTAAAAACAGTGTCTTGTTTGTTCAGTTGGTGTGCAAGTTACTCATAGTGCTTCCTTACATGTTCTACTTCCTTCCTCATTGCTAGCAGTGGTTGATGTCAAAAGACTTTGATTTACATATGTGCTTGGCAGTTGTTCCCATTCTGCAGTATTTCTTGTGCTGCATTATTTACACTTCACTTTAGTATACCATTTCTCACTGCACAGTAACAGTGTTTATGTCTGTTTGTTTGTTTTCATTCAAGTTGTAAGTATTGCCAACCCACCCCTTTAACCTACTTTCTTTTTTGGTGGGAGAGGGGTGAGGCTCGATGGTGATTGTAGGACAGAATCTGGAAGGAGATGGTAGTGGTAAATGGAGACTGTGGTTATATGTGTCTATTTAATGTTATATTAAGATGGATCAATCAGTTTAAAGAGTTTGTGAATTGCCAAGTTTATATTATGTTTTATGAGTTGTTTCTTTTCTGTTGTGGTTTTTGAATGTGGTAGTTTTTGTTGTTATTTGTCCTAACAATTTCCATGTCTATGGCTCTGGTGGTAATGAGACATGAAAGTGGAAACCATTAGGATAAATAACAACAAAAAGCACCTCCTCACCTTACAAGAAAACTACCACATTCAGAAACCACAAAAGAAAAGAAACAACTCGCAACTGATCAGACCAACCTGGCAAAACCACACACTCCTTAAACTGACTGATCACTTAATAGAACGTTAAATATGCACATACAGCCACAAGCTCCATTTACCACCACCATCTCCTTCCAGATTCTGTCATACGGTCACTATCCAGTCCCCCAACAACAAACAAAAAATCTCCCCTCATCTCCTCCCACATCTCTACATAACGTACCATAACTTACAAGATAATTTCACTAATTTACACTAAGTCTCTCTCTCTCTCTCTCTCTCTCTCTCTCTCTCTCTCTCTCTCTCTCTCTCTCTCTCACACACACACACACACACACACACACACACACACACACACACACACACACACAAACACACAAACACACACACACACACACACTCTCTCTCTCTCTCTCTCTCTCTCTCTCAAACACACAGACACAAAGTAGTTTCACAGGTTGGCAACAATCACAGTGTGAATGAAAAGAAACAAACAGAAATGAACACTGTTACTGTGCAGAGTAAGAAACAGTTTACAAAAGTTAAGTGTAAACAATTCAGCACAAGAAATACTGTAGAATGGAAAAGACTTCCAAGTGCATATGTGAATCGAAGTCTTTCAATGTCAACCGCTGCTAGCAAGGAAGGATTAAGTAGAATATTTAAGGTAACATTGAAAGTAACTTGCACACCAGCTTTATAAAAATAAATAAATAAAAAGTTGTTAAACTAAAATAACAAAGAATGTACAAACTTATACATCCAATTTGCACAGTAAACCACGGAAGATGCTTTATAAATAAAAGCAAAATGCATTTGGTGCAATTATCTTTAATTAAATAGCAGTCAGCTCATG
Organism: Schistocerca piceifrons; assembly: GCF_021461385.2. Taxonomy (NCBI): domain Eukaryota; kingdom Metazoa; phylum Arthropoda; class Insecta; order Orthoptera; family Acrididae; genus Schistocerca; species Schistocerca piceifrons. Next base: position 275,748,864 of record NC_060144.1, read on the forward strand.
ATGGATAACCAATAGGAAAGTAATCAGGGAATATTGTGTTGACAGTAGAGAAGCAATAACAGCAGAATATATCAGTAAAGAGTTCTCAGTGACTTTGAATGTGTACTAGTCATCTGATGTTACCCGAGTAACAACATCAACAGGGACATTTCAACCCTGCTAAAGATGACCAAGTTGACTGTTGGTGATGAGACTGTGAAGCAAAGATACAAAGGAGCAACTACAACTAAACCAAGACAGGGAGACCTCATACACTGATCGACTGGGACCATATAGGGGAACCTGGCCTAAAATAAGACACCCAAAGCAAAACTGACTCTGTACTCCAAATTTATTTATATTTGTTTGTACAAAGTTGCAAACATGAATATAACTAACAAACAACATGTTTTTGTACACAATATATTTAAAAAAAGAAAATATTGTATTGCACAAAATCAGCATTGCAAAATTACTTCAGTGTTTCATTTTACCCTAGTTACTGGGGGTAAAAAGAAACATGTGTAGGTCATTTTACCCTAGTAAAAATATCATGTCATAAAGTATTCAGTCTTTGCATATGTCACATACAAATCTCTTAGCTGTCCTAGGAAGACCTGCACATGGCACATTTTACACCCTGCAGCCAAGTCTTCCTAGGCTTAGAACGACTAAATAGGTCATTGCAGTAAATACAAGGAGCATCGTCCTCGTCAGCATCTCCGCCCAAAATATCTCCTTTGTCTTCACTTTCATCCCTGAATATCAGCTGTCTTTTGCACATCTTCCCGCTTTTCTCTCTTCTAATGCTCGCTTTCAAAAATGGCTCTGAGCACTATGGGACTTAACATCTGAGGTCATCACTCCCCTAGAACTTAGAACTACTTAAACCTAACTAACCTAAGGACATCACACACATCCATGCCCGAGGCAGGATTCGAACCTGCAACCGTAGCGGTCGCACGTTCCAGACTGTAGCACCTAGAACCGCTCGGCCACACTGGCCGGCATGCTCGCTTTCCCGCAAACTTTGCTTGTAAATTTAATAGATATGGACTACTGGTAAAATTTGGGAAACATCCCGTTTTCTTTTGCTTCGAACATAAGATCCAGAAGCTGATGGGACTGGTAATATATCCTGTGGTGAAACTCGGATATGTTGGGTCTTGGAACAGTATGTTTTCCCTTAGATCTGGTAGAGGGGTATCTGGACTGTTCACACTATTTTCATTAGAACCATATGGAAGTGTAACGTCTGCTTTTGAAGTCGAGTCATTCTGGATACGTTGTTCTTCTCAATGTGTTGGCTCAACTATATTCTCCACTGTAACTCCTCCATTGCCAATCTCTTCGCGCTTTTCATCAATGTTTGTTACTAAAGAAGGCAAAAATTCGTGCGCCGGAAATATTTGTGGGCTGAATGGCCAAATTTGTTTTTCCGGTTTTCATGAAACCACTAAAGGCATTACTAATGGTAGCAGCATTCCCATACGCCTCACAAAATATTTCAGCTACCTGAAATTGAGTTATGACTCTTCCTGGATCATTTTTTAACCACACTGTGGCGGACAGATCATAGTAAGTCTTCAGAGGACCATAGAAACATACTTCTAGAGGTTCCAGCTTGTGTGTGCAATGAGGAGGAAAAGAAATCATAATTACGCCGTTTTCTCTCGCGCAAGTGATTACTTCTAAGCCTTTATGCGTACTATGTCCATCTAATAGTAATAAAACTTTGTTAACTTTGCTTCCATTTGCATACTTTTGAAAACGTTTAAGCCAAATGAGAAATGAATCTCCTGTCATCCAGCCAGACCCACTAGGCAGCCCTAGTGATCCTGTAAGTGCGCCATCTAAAAGCTCGTGATTCCATCTTTTCCTTGGAAAAAGTAGAGTTGGCGAGATAAAGTTTCCTGATGAACTCATGCAGCATACAACAGTAACATGCTGTCCTCTCTCTGCACTGGTGATTGTCCCAACTTGTTTTTTACCTGTTGCTGCAAACACTTTTTGAGGTTTCTGCACTGTTGAAAGTGTTGATTCGTCAACATTCCATTCCCTAGCGGCTCAATATTATTTTTCTGTGATGTTTGTTCAAGAATGTTAAAAACTTTTCTAATTGCGGTTGTTAAAAGACTGGGCTCTAGCTGCTGAAGTGGGCTCTCGTTTTCTGAGAGCAATGTCTGGATTTCTCTTTCGAAATCCCCTAAGCCAATCCCAGCCTGCCATTTCATCTTTTTGCTGAATCTGTGAGATATTCTATTTTGCTCTGCTAACTGAAAAGCTAATTTTCGTATAGCGTTACATGTAAGACCAAACATTCGGGATTCTAAATCTTTTATGTGATCGACCAGCAATGTTTCAAGTCTCTTAGAAAATGTAGGGATGAATCGTCCCAAGCCTTTGTCTGCTCCAGTGATACGTTTGTTTTTTTCCATAACTCTTCGACGTAACATAGCTTTTGGAACACCAAATGTCTTTGAAGCGCCGGCCTGTGTGGCCAAGCGGTTCTAGGCGCTTCAGTCTGGCGCTTCAGCAGGTTCGAATCCTGCCTCGGGCATGAATGTGTGTGTTTGTCCTTAGGTTGGTTAGGTTTAAGTAGTTCTAAGTTCTAGGAGACTGATGACCTCAGATGTTAAGTCCCACAGTGCTCAGAGTCTTTTTTTTTTTTTTTTTTTTTTTGTCTTTGAAGCTTTTAGCCATTTCATATCTTTTCTTTCAATAGCTTGAATAGCTTGTTTCATTGAGTCTTCGCTCCATGACTGACTATCTGTCTCTTTCTTGTAGGTCCCAACCATTTGTGCTGAAAAGAAGCTGAGTGTTACGCACCTATTATTTTATGATCCTACATAGACAGCATACTTTAAGTTAGGCATATGATATTATTATATTGCATCAATTACTATCAACCAGCAGTTATAGCCTCAGCCTACAAATATTTCTGTATATAAAACATTTACGATATATAATTTCATTATCTTATTAATACTGTTTTGTTGTTTTTAGTATTATAATTAATTTTAATATGTAAACACAACAATAAAGATTCAAAATATACGATTTATTTTCCAGGGTAAAACGGCACATTATATATGGGTAAAATGACCCACTGTTTCATTATACCCAAGTAACTGGTGTATCATTTTACCCTGGACAGCCATTTTGTACTCGGAACAACAGGCGCATGACCAGCTTATGTCTATCAACAAAACTTTGTAGTCAACAAACAAAGAAAAGAATATGGTTCCATGACCTTAACTTACATTTTGATAACAATATAATAAAGTAGGTATTTAGAGCATTATGTGACTTACCGATATTAGATCAGCACCTGTTGATTACAACTTTGAGCTCTAGCGCGGAAAATAAACACAAGAGGCATACACTATTAACACAGTACCACTACTATCAACTTATGAATTGCGCACTACACTAGATTACAGCTGAGTATCATGATATTCGAGAAACAAGTGTGTCTCATTTTATCCTAGTATTTCATTTTACGCCAGGTTCCCCTAGTCCAGAGAAGGGTAACAGTAAAAAATTGTATGAAATTGGGGGAAGGAATTACTAGTCATTTCCAAAGTGCTGCCTTCAGCGAACACAATGACTGCGTATAAGAAGCTAAAAATGTTGGGATACAATAGTCAAACAGATCCTCATCAGTCAAACATTTTTGCAACCAGTGCTAAACTATACTCAGTGGCAGTGTAAAGAGTAATGCCACTGGACAGTGGGTGACTGGAAATGGATGATTTGGAGTGATAAATCACGCTTATATCTTGTGGCAATCTGGTGGAAGAGTTGGGATTGGGGAACACCTGGAGAACATTACCTACCATCATACATAGTGCCAACAATGAAGTATGGGGGATATGGTGTATTGCATAGGAGTTTTATACATTTTTAGGATATAGTGCTTAAAAAAAATGCTAAATGCAGGTGGATATGGACATAATTTCCAGCACTATGTACTGCATGCAATAGATTAACAGTTTAGAAACTATGATTGTTTGTTCCAGCATGATAATGCACTTCTGTCATAAAGCAGCGTCTGTGAGCCAATGGTTTGTGGACAGTAACATTTCTGAAATGGACTGGCCCGCCCAGAGCCCCGAACTGTAGACTCATCACTGGATGAGTAAAAAAATCGACATCGCTTCAGGCCCCAATATCCAACATCATTACCTTCTTTGGTTTCGGCTCTTCAGGAGAAATGGGCTTCCTCAAGAAAATCAGCTCGTTTGGCCTCCTGATCTGGGACTGATGAACACAACAAGACCTCTGTAACTAAGCTGTTGGAATCCTTCACTGAGCTCTTGGTGGTACAATGGTTGTGCAATGAACATTGTGTGGCACAGACTAGGCAAGATGGCCGCCGAGTGCCGAGTGAGATCACAGGTGTTTTCTTCATCCACTAAAAGAATTTATTTAATAGGAAGTAATGTCAAATTTAAATTTTCTTTGTATCGTCTACTTGCTGTAGTGTCCGTTCTTGTCACACAACTGAATATTAGCGTCCCAGCACAGCTTCTTGAAAAAACTTCGTGTTATCTGAAGGCCTGATAATCGCAACATAACCCAAAATTTTGCGTGACATAAACACAAAAAAATCTATTCAGGTTTTCTTGATAGTGCAAAATTCGTTACAAAAGACAGCTACTAGTTTCATCAGTGTCTATTGTCGCAATGAAAGTGTAATTAAACGTTTCCAAATCGTATTTAATGAACACATTTCGTATGTTTACTAGTTAGATATACGCGATCTAGGCCTAAATTTTCCGAGCTATAAATGTTTTAAAAACTTGACCAAACACGCTTGATAACGTAAATTCTCTAAAAGCAAAGTAATTACTAATTCTTTCTTCTGTCATTGTATCTCTAAATCAGTACAAAAACAACAACAACTGCATGTAAGACCTTTGTGTCGTTCTTTGTTTACTTACTAGTGTCCTTGACAAATTTAAAACATTCTTTAAATTTAATTATTCCTTCGAAACTGACCATGAGTGAGAAATGTGGGAGCGGTTACAGGGTAGTGAGTAGAAGATTTTTTGTCAATCTTGAAGGAAATATTTTCACTGGGGGGGGGTGGGGGGGGGGGGAGGCAGTGGATAGACTGTTGGGAGAACAGAAGAGGTTCTCTCCTGGAACTGCATAGTATGCAGTAGGAACATTCTGATTGGGGAACAAGAAAGGAAAAATCTGTACCCTTCAGGCATAGTTGGAGAAGCAAGGAAGGAACTGATAAGGATCAATGGAGTTAGGGGAGGGGGGTGTTGGGAAATGGAAGCTGGTAGGAGGATAGGAAGAAAGAATGCAATCTGACAGTTTTATCATAAACCATTGCCAGAGTTACGTGGAGAAGAGCCTCAGATAGAAAAGGAACAGGAAATGTGCAGTACGCTTCAACTGAGGCCAGAAGCCTAGGAATGTACAAAGTGTTGAGAAGAAGAAAGTGCTGCTAGCAGTAGTAGCCATGGGCGAGGTGTAGGCCTTAGTTACAGGAAAGTTTAGGGGCATTGTACCAGGCCACCAATATCTTCCAAGCCAAATGCAGGGCTAAGTCATGTGATAGAGGACTTAGGGTCTTTATGTAAGGACTTTACAAAAGAGGACCACGTAGTGATAGTGGGTGGGGTGGGAAACAGTTTGATAGGAATGGGGCATGTGGCATAGGTGATGACCTGGACAAGATAGCTTCCCTGACTCATGACACCAATGTACGCTTTGTTGAGCTGTTCTGGCATCATGATCAACCACACCTTGTTGGAGCTGTGAGGTGAATCAATGTGGTGTTAGAGATGGCTCTCAGGGCAGCCAAGTTTGCTCATGTTTCTCTGGTGCCTGTCGGGACTATCAACAGATGGAGTTTCACTAGGCATGGCCTACACTTAAACAGGACTGGGAAGGGAAGATTGGTACAGCTGATTCATGAAAGTATAGGGGGTGGATCTTGGGCCACACATGGTCAAATATCTGTTGTAATGGGTAGGAAAAGTAAGTCTTTTTTAGGATAAATCTAGACAACAGGTTCCCCTGCCTAAAGAATATCTCCATCAGTTTAAAAAATACTGAAACAATCACTCACAAGACAGATTTTAACACTCCAAATATCACACATACCTGATGTCACAAAGAAAAACAAACCATTGGAAAGAGTAACATGGGGAATTTCATAAACGAAACAATCCTCTATCAAAACATAAAATCAATAAAAAAATAAAGTACAACTATCAGGAGTTGAGCTCCAATCTTTGAACTGCACAGTAGTTTGTGTTACAGGGCACTGGTATAGAGACACAGAAATCCAACATGTAGTATTATCATTGTATGAAAGGGCAAACTCTTACTGCAGAACTGCTTCAAGGGGTGCAGGATCATGCATTTACAACAGAAAAGGAACACAGTTCAAATCAGAGATGACCTCAGTACAGTAAGGGACAACAAACACTTTGAAATATCAGCTATTGAATTAACAGGGCTTGATATCACCAAGAAATTAATCATTCTGTGTGTGTGTATAGATCTCCCAGTGGTAGTGTGGACACTTTTTCAATAAATTAACAGAAGTTCTAGATAAAGTCTCAAGTACGAAGTTCAACATAATTCTGTGTGAGGACATCAGCATCAACGCTAATATCATAAATGAATCCAGAAACACACTCATAAATATCCTTCAAAGTTTTGTCATGTTCCTATCTGTCAGTAGTGCAACAAGGGTTATGCAATTACTGCATCAGTAACTGACCATGTGGCTACAAATATGGACAGGGAATGTGATATAAAAGATCTCGGACTATCAGACCATCTCTGTCAAATAACAACAGTAAAATCAGGCATCGAATATTTCCCTAAACTACAAGCCTACAAACGACACCTATCAGAAATCAAAATAAAAGAGTTCTCCAAAGAACTAGCAAAACAGAAGCTGGGATGAAGTGTAAAAGGAAGCCAATGTGAATATGAAATTCTCTAATTTCTCCACGTTGTTTAAATTGAACTTTGAAAAGGCATTTCAAAAAGCTTGACTGTTGCAGCCAGAGGATCACTTGGATGATGGTACGGCATGTTGTGGTCTTCAACAATGAAAAGCAGATTCTGCCTGCATGCAACTACGGTCATTTGTGCATATGATGTAGACTTGTTGGACACTGTCTCATAGAGTGAATTTATTTGAGACGTACTTGCTCCACTCCAGGCCTTATGGTCTGGGGTATGATAAGCTACAACTGTCGTTCACCTTTGTATTTCTGAAGGTGACACTAGCAGACACTCGGTATGTGCAGAATGTTGTTAGACCTGTTCTTTTGCTATTCTTGGAACAGGAAGGTGATGTGTCAGGAAGGTGACGTGTTGTTCTAACAGGATAATGCTCGCTCCCACACTGATCGTGAAACTCAACATGCTCTGCAGGATGTGCAGTGACTTCCATGGCCAGTGCAGTCTCTGGAATTGTCTCCAACCAAGCACCTGTGGGATATGATGGATGGAAAGTGACTCATGCAACTCGCCAACCAACAATTCTTACAGAACTACGTGAATGGGTTAAGCAGGCATAGTGTAACTCATCCCAGGACAATATTCGCGATCTGTTCAACCAACTGGATGCCAGAGTCGATGCCTACCTTGACGCCTAAGGAGGCTACATTACGTACGAATATGGGAGTTTCAGCATGGGTCGATACCTGGTACCTCATAATCTCTTGTGCTATTGACCTGTAAATGTAGTCATTTCATTTAGTCCATATGCACTGTTGCAACAATAAATTTTGAGTGAACTGAATGTTTCTAAAAGTGTGTGCTAACCTCTTTCTGACAGTGTATATAGAAAATTGTGTACATGTTGGTGCACAGACAATGACAGCTGATAAAAGGACAGCAACCTGCATGTCAAAATGTAGCTGCACTACAGGCAGATTAGCCTCTTGCCAACTCTCAGCAAGATCTATGAGCGCCTTCTGCTAAAACCCATACAGGAACATATTACCAGAGTGCAACTTCTGCCTGATTTCCAATTTGGATTCCGGCAGAATCACTCTGCCCCATAACAGATCATGAGAGTGGTTGAAGCAGCCACGGAGGGCTTCTGCCACAGAGGCTACTGTGGGGTAGTGCTACTAGACATAGCCAAAGCCTTCGACTCAGTATGGCATAGAGGGCAACTCTACAAGTTATAGACACAAGGGTTCCCTGGGAGCACAGTTAAGCAGATCAAAAGCTATCTCACGAATATGACTTTCTCTGTCAAAGTAGAAACCGCCACCTCCACCAAAAGGCGTATTCGTGCTGGAGTGCCACAGGGATCGGTCCTGGGGCCCGTTTGGTACAGTCTGTACACTGCGGACACACCAACGGCCCCCCTGGTGCACACAGCGCAGTACGCAGACGACAGCCTTCTACAAATGAAATGCGAACAAGGACCTGGTCATCCATAGGCTACGAAGGGTTTTAGATGACACAGAAACTAGGGCCTGTCGCTGGCGCATTACCATCAGTTCTGAAAAGACGCAGGCTATGCTGATCACCCGGAGGCTTGGAAGGCGTGGAGCTCCTCAACGTCCCCCCCCCCCCCCCCACCCACCCCACCTTCACCTAAACGGAACCTAACCCCTGGCGCAGAACCGCCAAGTACCTTGGTGTAACCTTGGACTCTTGTCTTACGTGGAAACCCCACATAGACGAGGTCCACAGGAAGGTCTGTGCCAGAATGCCCATCCTATAACCAATCCTCAACTCAACCAGTTCCCTTCCCTGCTCTGTGGGTGTGAACGTATATCAGGCCCTGATACAGCCAGTAATGGAGTATGCATGCCCTGTCTGGGGATAGGCGGCGAGCAGCACCTGGACAAACTCCAGAGGCTGCAGAACTGCGCCCACAGGAGGGCACTGCGCCTGCTCGTCAGATTTCCTATTAACGATCTGCACGCCGCTGTTGAAATCCCACTCCTAAAAGAGCGCTTCCAAGATCTGGCAAGGGCTCTCTATGCAAGCCCTTCAAGGTCAGGAAACGTCCTCATCCACGCCCTAGGTCGGCATGACATGTCCCGTGACAAGCATTAACGCCCAGTGACGATCTTCAATGACTAAGTCGAAGAGAAAATCCCTAAATCAAATTCCTGATCCTCTTCCCTCCCCCATAATATCAATCATCTCGCCAACCCTAGGCAAGTACCAGACACATACAGAACAATCATCACATCGCACAGACAACCAAAAATCACAGAAATAAACACACACACAAGTACAAAGTGGAGTAAAAGCCGCAATGCTACAAACGCCCCCAAACACTTCCCCAGAGAGGGGAAAGCATCAGATGAGAGTGAGTGAGGCTGACGTAGTGATTCAGTGTGGGTAGTTTCGTTCAGTGCATGCTGCAGACGTGTTTAGTGTTCCGACTTTAGTGTCTAGTGGACTATTTTGTATGACCATATTTTATTCGTTTACTTTAGTCTCTTAGTGTATTGTGAATTAAGTTTGCAATGGATAAATCTGTTATCAAAAAGGCGCGCCTGGAAGTTGATGATACTTCAAGTCAACCTCCAGCAATTATTGTGTCATCAATTGATTCGTCGCCTTCGGGCGAGAACCGTTCACAGACGAAACTTGGACAATCCGGTAAGGGAAGATCATTTCAGAAGTCTTGGTTGATCAAATATACGTGGCTAGAATATGAAGCATCTACCAAAAAAGGGTTTTGCAAATCTTGCAAAGAGGCAGATGCTAAATGTTGTGGCGTAACAAGCTTGCTACGCCACACTGGGAAGGGAGCCGAAAGAAAGGCACGCGTACACACACGCCGACTGGCGTCAATTCTGGAACAGGATACGTTATGACTGCTATAAAGAAAATACGTAGCTTTGGAATATACTTAACTTTTAATCTTTGTTGGTTTACAACGTTCTTCTTGAGACATTTATACGATAACTCTCAAACTAGGTAAGGCTAATGGCGCCTTGCTAGGTCGTAGCCATGGACTCAGCAGAAGGCTATTCTAACTGTCTCTCGGCAAATGAGAGGAAGGCTTCGTCCGTATTGTCGCTAGCAATGTCGCCCGTACAACTGGGGCGAGTGCTATATCGTATCTCGAGACCTGCCTTGTGGTGGCGCTAGGTCCGCGATCACACAGTGGCGACACGCGGGTCCGACATGTACTAAATGGACCGCGGCCGATTTAAGCTACCACCTAGCAAGTGTGGTGTCTGGCGGTGACACCACACTAAACATCTATTACAATTTTCTTAAAAAAATGATGCTATTATTGGCTTCAATCAAGAAGCCTGAACATTTTTCTATTTTGGTTCACGAAATAAGTGAGTCTTCGATTCACGAACAAATGTCATTTTGTATTCGTAATGCCGATGATTCCTTAATCATCAACAGAGATTTCATTTTTTATATTGAATGTAAGGCGTGATAGTTTTGAACACTTTTGGGAATTGTTTTTAAAAGAAAAACCTTCACAAGTTGATGATCCTTTGCTTCTTCGGAATCGAAGTAAACCAAAGAAGTATGAAAACAACAGAGTCAGCTCACCACGCACTTTCAAAACCCCAAAGGAATACTACAAAGCTATTTACATTGAAGTTTGTGAAACGGTGCAATCTTACATTACTGAGCGGTTTGCTTCAACTGGACTCACACAGATCATTGCTGTTGAACAAGAGTGCTTGCTTTTAGTAAACAGAGGTGAAGGAAATTTGGAAAAATCAACTGAGTTTTTCAAAAATGACCTAGACATTGAGAGACGGCGCTTACACTTGAATATGTTAGCCGATGTTACTAATAAAAAACAACTGGTCTTAAAAAAAAAAACCATGCGTGATGTAAGAAAGTACATTACACAAAAGTCTGCAGTTGGAGAAATGTTATGTGAAGCAGTGAAGTGCATTAAGCTTTTCCAAGTAGTTCCAATCACGACTGCAACAGCATAACAGTCATTCAGCGCTCTTAGACGTCTGAAGTCGTATCTCCGATCAACACTGGGACGGAAGTGATTGAACAACTTGGCTGTTCTTCATGCCCACCGGGATGTTTTGGATATCCGACCAGTCATCAACGACTTCATATTCAGGAATCCAGTCAGACGGTCGACATTTGCACGTTTCTAAAGGCACTTTAGCCCTAATAATGGCATTTAGAGCAATACCAAAAATCTGTATAAAATAGAGAATTAGATACGTGCATAATGATAAATTTTCAGTTTCGAAATATTAGTACTAGTTTAGAACTGTATTACTATAGTACTGTATTAGTTATTTTCAAATACTTAAATATTTTTAGGGTCTAAGACCCAATTGAAACCCGCTATTTACATGCTTTTTGACTGAAAGTATTAGGCATACTGTATTAACTTTATTAACTGTATTAAAGCATTAACTTTGAGATATTGTTTTTATTTAATGAAATCTGAGCCTTATGCAAAGTAAGCTTAAATTAGCTATTTCACTTGTTAATCGAAGTGCTATTACTGTGCAACAGCAATATTTTATGTTTTATTCTTTTAATGATAGTTTAGGATTTATTTAAATATAATTTCAGTCTTTTCAGAGCTATATATTCCCTGCTCTGTAATAGTCTATAAGCATGATTATTACTGTAAATTAAATTAGCTTTTTACGAAAATGCCATGCACGTTTATGTTTTCTTTTTTTAGAGTCAAAAAATGTGTCAAGCTTGTCGAGTTTCCGGAGTGTCGAATTATCGAGAGTCCAGTTTTCGGGGTTCTAATGTTGATCATATGACTCTAAAATGCTTAAAAAACTTTAAAACTCACTATTTTTCATCTAAAATTTAGAAAATTTCCCAGGGAAAGACCCCCAGTTCCCCCCCCCCCCCCAAATATTTTTTACAAGTCGGCACCCCTGCTATCATACTATGGCGAGACGCCGAAGAATTTAAAACAAATGTGGAGCAACAATGGTTTCCAGCACATGGAAGACGAATGTATATATGTCTCCAAGAGATACACCTTAAAGTTTCTGACGCCCCTGTGCTATCTGGTTACAAAAAGTATTACCTCATTAAGAGACAGAAGTGGCTATTTTTGAAACAATGCATACCACTCCTCACCTCTCCTCCTCATCACTAGCCTATAAGCAGTCACTGCACCAGCGAACGTACATCAAATGTTAAGAATATGTACCCTGTGTTTGCACTCACACAAAGTTCGGCCAAGAAGTTCCTCTGAGATCATTATACAGCTCCTCCAACCACACTTCCTGGATGCAATTTTAGCACACAGTGTCCTATGGGGTTTAGCAACTACTTGCATCAAGGCTAGAGTCACTGAGAGCATTCTAATGCATTGTCTATCGAACAGGGTGCAGAGCACTTGTGCAAGAATGGCTGCATCATACTACAAATATAATCCACAACAGCATCTGCACCACAGGCCACCTACAAGGGTAGCCTGTCACTTGCCAGAATAGTGGGTGATGGTCTGTAATCACAGGCAGACAGGTGGCTCTGCATAGGTTCAAAAGCCAGTAAGCTACAGAAACCCGCAAATCCTATTGGGTTGCAAGAGTAAAATGCTATTGAATTGTTAGGGAGGGTAAGATGAGACCTTGGTAACAATTCCTGATCACCATCAACTGATTCACAAAAATTAAGATTGTGAAGGAGATCATCAGGGTGTAAGGTAAAGTTTCAGTTACCACCTCGAAAAAAAAAATCGAGCTGTGACAATGGTGTATATTGATTGTCTAATTCTATACATATTCACATTTTAGTCCAACACATTTTTTCCCAACGATAGATGACTCGACAGAAACTTATGTTGTACTGATCTGCATTTTGGCTGTTCAGGAAATATTCCACTTCGAAAACAAACGTATTGTCATTCTGAAAATGCCTGCTATGCAATGGTTCCTTCATCTGAGAAAAGAAGTAGTAATCAATGGGTGAAATAATGCAGTCTCGAGAGAATACAAGGAGTATACATAATGAACTGCCATGGAGCAAAATTACCCTTTTTTAAGCATCCTGCCACGCTTCCTCGTGAGATTTCGGCAGTATGCTCCTGTGACCGTTTGCGCCTTAGGAGCATCATGTGTTATTGGTTAACCATGGCAGTTTCAAAAGAATATCCACAAGGGGAAGGCCTCAGACACGGCCAACAGATTCGACTCTATTTGGCAGGTCGTCTGCGCACAAGCTAAAATGAAGGACTCCAAGATATTTTGGCTCAACAACGCCCCACTTTTGAGGAAACTGCGCCTACAGTTCGTTACGTGCAAACGACTCAGAACTGATGAGATGGACAAATAACAGAAAACTGAGCATTTGTCTCTAAAAGTCTGTAGAGCTAGATTACTAAACCCCCGTACAATTTTTAATAGGAGTTGGTATCTTTTCGCCGTTCCCACCAACCTGGACACATGAGCGACACATGCTCTTGAGTACCTATACGGCAAACATTGTTGTTAACAATGTTAAAATTCTTGGTGAAAACTTCAGTTGTCTTTTATTTTCCACAATTCGGTACTAGTTTCGGTCAATTAGCAGTATCAAGCTTAGCTGGCATAAACAACAGGAAAATTATACCATAATTCGAACAAAAATAATTTGTTCTTTTTAGTCCACCATAGTACGTAAAACATTTCTAATAATAATAACTGTGTACGATAATCTTCGTCAAGAAACAAGTCCACATCGACAGCTAGTAACACACCGACAGATGTAACTGACATATGGCTGATTTATTTATTGCCTGAGTACTGGGGTTTGCTGACACTTGTGCTCTTATAGTAAATATTACGGACTTTAGTAATGGCGTGCCTGTTTTCTAATAGTTGACATAATTGTTTTATCGCTTAGATTTTTTCCTTAGTGTGGCATCTTAGGTGAAATATCAAGCAGTTACAGTTCGGAAAGTACTAGTTTGTATGACAATGACCATCTTCGGCGCTAATATCAACTCTTGCTACTGAAATTGGCACAATATGGACGCTTTTGAGTTTTTTTTTTTTTCTCCCTAACATGGACCTACTGGATGATTCGTTTGAAGAAGCTGATGAAGACATACACAATGGAGAATTTAACGAAGAGGATGATTTTGTTGAAGAAAATAATGTTGTTTGTACCCCTGACAATGATGTAGGACACAGGGTTTGAAGCTGCAAATAAACAAAAGGGGTAACAGGAAGAAGATTCCCTGGGTGACTGTGGAAAACCGAGCAAGGTCTTGCTTAGACTGAAATAACAGTGTCCGAAACAAAAGACTCCCTTCTCATTTTGGAGTTATATTAATTATAATAATTTGTAACTAGTGTATAACAGATTATGAATTCCTTTCAAATAATATTTTGAGCAATATAATTGTCATTAGAGGTTATAAAACAGGACATCTTGTACTTATATTGTACGTAACATACCAATGGAGATCTAAAAATAGAAATAAACTGGTGAATAATCTGTAAATCTATGGTTCTCGTTGAATAAAATTTGGAGTAGTGAAATTTACCATGTAGCAATGTAACATTTCTTAACCACGACACCCCTCCCCCTTTTAGAGCTTTGGGGCTAGTCACGGTTCATGTATAATCGAAAAAGCTGAGGAAACATGTGAATGAAATCACTCAAATCCAGAGAGTGAGGGAAAGCATTCGTTATAGCTCACATGGCTGCAGAGACTAATTTCATTTGACTTGCCATGGCTGTAGGAAATGTTAATATTTTTAATTACATGTAAGATCAGAGATGTTTACAATTTTAGTTAGAAATTAATCATAACTAGAAGTGGGCACAGGCTTTCAGGGGAATGAAATAACGAGTCCCGACGCAGTTAAAAGCTTTGTTTGTCAGCGGCCGACCAAACACTTCACTGAGGATTCTTTTGATGGTTCGCTAAGATTATGAGGGTCGAGGTCACAGGCGTCAGTGGCAACCTTTTGATGCTCATAATGGAAGTTAGAATGATAGTCTCACATTTCAACAAACACATGTCGAGGAAAGTTCCCGAGGGAATGTTCAGGACAGATATTGCAGAGGGCTGTGTGTACCCAGGATCAGTGTAAAACGGAAAAAAAAGTCAGAGAGGGGCAGATTAAAGGAGAGTAGAGATTCAGGGAGTAATCAGTGCAGCCGGAGTGCTTTGACGCTGCTCAGTAGCACCTGGTGGGGCAATTGACTGTTCATTTACGAGAAGATCGTGATAAATTCTGGTGGACACGTGACAACTGCAAGTTAAGTAGAAGTTTTCACTATTCATTAGGATAGCATTGAACAGAGACCTCCTGTCTGTTTCAAAGAACTAAGTTAGAGGAATTTCATTAAATAGCAGGAACAAGTTACAGATTCGTACTTGTCTCCTTTACTGTAGGGCAAGTGCCCATTACTGTGCGAGGTGTCGCAGTGGCTAGCACACTGGACTCGCATTCGGGGGGACGACGGTTCAATCCCGCGTCCGGCCATCCTGATTTAGGTTTTCCGTGATTTCCCTAAATCGCTCCAGGCAAATGCCGGGATGGTTCCTTTGAAAGGGCACGGCCGATGTCCTTCCCTGTCCTTCCCTAATCCGATGAGACCGATGACCTCGCTGTTCGGTCTCCTCCCCCAAACAACCCAACCCAACTAAGAGCCCATTGATTGACAGCGAATTATTTCGAAATTTTCATGGTTTACGATTTAGGCCAAGTGGCCAGTAGTGGCAATGAAGGCACTCGTTTCTGATAACGGTCCTCCCTAGTGATTACTGCATGCAACTGACATTCTGTTAAGAGGTTCAACCTGATACTTGGATAAACAAATGTGTTGGTTAGAACAATAAACGAATTGACTAAAAGCAATAACTTGCTACTTCAGCAGATTAGTCGTACCAACTCCAAAAGAATTACCAACATGTTGCAACCGAACACTAATCCCAATCAAGGGGAGCTCTTTTCTATCATCTCTGGTATAAATGTTGACAAACAAGCTAACTGAATTCATGTTGTCACTAAGATCCTGGCTAAGCCACGCAGATAACACCGAATCCAAAAGAAAAAAAAAAAGTTGGTGTAGGGAAACTATGCCGGGATATGACTTACTGAAAAAAGGAATGAACAGATAAACAATCGATTGGCCCATCGGTCGTTAAAATCTGTCGTTTTTTCTATCACTAGATGGGACTTCAACTGCACCAGCGACGTAGCATGTAACGATCCCTTCTCCATATGGGAGCAAGTCTGTGTGCTGTCTGTGGCTCATTAAGCCGACCGCTGTGGCCGAGCGGTTTTAGGCGCTTCAGTCCGGAACCGCGCTGCTGCTACGGTCGCAGGTTCGAATCCTGCCTCAGGCGTGGATGTGTGTGACGTCCTTAGGTTAGTTAGGTTTAAGTAGTTCTAAGTCTAGGGGACTGATGACCTCAGATGTTAAGTCCCATAGTGCTTGTAGCCATTTGAACCCTTTTTTTTTTTTTTTTTTTTGTTGCGCATTACACAACGTCTGGTCACAACAGGGTTCATTACAGTTACGTACCCCTCGGGCCTGCGGGATCTCTCAGCCGCCAATACCGCACGACCCGCTCTTTTCCTTTCATTTACACAGACAGAGCGATTACCTGCAGGGCCGACAGCAACTGGCGCACGGCGGCTGCGGCGTCTCGCTCGCTGTAGTGGCCACGGCCGGCCAGCCGCTCCAGAAGTTCGCCGCCGGACATCAGCTCCGCCACCAGCTGCACCTCCGACTCGGTCTCCAACACGTCGCGTACCTGCACCTGCAACGTCATCCCACTATATCGTGCGAAACTCGCCGCTAAGCGTCAAGAGCGGGCGACCCGCAAGTACGGGATGGTTATAATTAAACTGACGGTCTTCCAAGGCGCTGAAACATCTTAAGTGGGCATTACACGACGATCCGCCGCGAACGGTACTGGTCTAGGGCGATAGACATCTAGCGGTATAATGGGTGAAACTACGAAAATTAGCAGACACGTTATTCGCACGCCCGAATAGAGAGCAGTTCTAAACTGCCGTCAATCCGCGCATGCGCAGTAGGCACCGATAACTCGCGCATGCGCAGAAGGTTGTGCCACAGTGTTTTCTGTTTGTTGTTTGGTTATTGATAGGCGGCTAGTGGCTAATTCCAGATTTTCGTGTTCAGGATTTTTCGCGTTGGGGCTCTTCCACATTTTTTTCAGTAAGCAGGTTTCATAAATCCAGAAAATAACCTTTTTTTGCTGTAGACTGTTTTATACTAGCTGTTTGTGAAAGGAGTTTTTCTATTGATAGCTTCGTATTCTAGAAATTAAATGGAGCGAAGAGGCGTTAAGCGTCTTAAATCAGGCATACAGCGACGAAAGGTGTATGTATAACCCACTGTATCATATAATAAGGTAGTTGGTAATCGTCCCTTTCTGAGTAACATGCATATAACGTTATACGGTGATTTTTCGATTTGCATCGTAATGTCTTAGTTTACGAAAGTTCAGGTTTGATTCGATTGCATCTCTTGCTTGATTTCAGCATGCCAGAAAAGAGAAACTGGCAGTGAAAGCGAGAAAGTCCTTGCAGTGTGGCCCAGTGCGACAGACGAGGAGTGCAAAACTTGGAAAAATAACACAAGTACACCTTTAAGTATGAGTCCTTTAAAGTGTTGCAAATTGCAGTGCATATATCCACAACAACTTTCGAAATGGTGGGCTGTGCTATTCTGTGGCTAAAAGCTAGAGTCTTAAAAGATTCACCAGTCGCCAGGAAACGTAATGGTACATCCAGCCGTCGGCCTGAGGTGACCGAGCGGTTCTAGGCGCTACAGTCTGGAACCGCGCGACCGCTACGGTCGCAGGTTCGAATCCTGCCTCGGGCATGGATGTGTGTGATGTGCTTAGGTTAGTTAGGTTTAAGTAGTTGTAAGTTCTAGGGGACTGATGACCTCAGAAGTTGAGTCCCATAGTGCTCAGAGCCATTCGAACCATTTGGTACATCCAGCCTGCAACGTAACGAAGCATTTACCAGTGCTTTATTCGTGATCTAGGCTGGTATAATCACAAAACGTATAAACATATGATGTAATTATTACTTTCAAGAATGTGAGACAGCCTCCCTCATGACTGTGTCACACTTGCTAATTCCATCTTCTATCACAGACAGCAGCTTCTCGAAACAGGCCAAACAGGCCGTGTCCATCCTCACGAAGCTCCGAAATTTATGCGGATCTTCGAGCTTCAGTTCTTTTATAAGCATTGAATGTAATCCCTTGCCTTTCTCCCTTCTTTTCAGCGAGGATCGAACTCAACAACGCCTGGCTTTTTGTTTTCGTCGTCGTTCTGCCCTAATCAGAAGATATACTGTCACTACCAGGGCAATAGCTCCGAAAACAGATGGGTTCTCCATGTGCAAAATGCTGTATATACCTGTGTAACCAAGTGTCGTAATATAAAGCTAACTGTTGAGTCTCAAATTTAGAACAGTAGCAACCTACATACGAGAAAAACAATTACGTAATAAATAATAATAAACATCTTCTTATGAAATTGGAACCTTGAGCTACATATATAATAACAACGGATGACACCCCAATATGTCACATGGACGCCCTTGTGTTTCGTGCTGTAGTTCGAACGACTTTACGAGAGATCAGACAGTTCTATTTGCTTTTCGAGCGATATCACTGTCTACTACGCATGCGCGCCAGGTATATTCCGCATGGATGGTGTAATAGGTCTACATGAACCAGCCTGTAGTTACAGATATGCACGCTTGGGGCGCTGGTGCATAGATCTACGGTTTAGGCGCATCGTGTAATACGGGCTTTAGGAACGCTCATTAATCGGTGCGATCACGGAGTATCCTGAAAAAATAATAGTTCCACTTCCTATCACCAGGTGAAAATAAAGCGCTGTAAGCAGAGAGAATATGATGTGGATGCAGCAAAAGGTGAGGAACGATGAACCACTTGATAATGGTGGTTCTGGTACGGTTAGTAGAATATGGTCACAAGTTACAACAGGTGTTGAATACGGTCTCGCCACTGAGCGACATCCTGTATCCATAACATGGCACGGTCGACAGTTGCTCGCAGCATATCCAGCGTAAGCAGAGTGATACGTCATCGTATGCTATCCTTCATATTAGGAAGAGTCTGGATACATCCGTGATAGAGACAATCTTTCAGATATTCGCACAAATAGGCGTCACGTGGATTTACGTCGGGGTATCTGGAAGGCCACACATCTTGAAATTGCCAAGAGATGATGAGTTTGTTACTGAAGGTCTCTCAAAGTAAATATTTCACCTGGCAAGTGACATGTGGTGTTGCCC
The DNA here is from genome assembly GCF_021461385.2 of Schistocerca piceifrons. Lineage (NCBI taxonomy): Eukaryota > Metazoa > Arthropoda > Insecta > Orthoptera > Acrididae > Schistocerca > Schistocerca piceifrons. The sequence goes on from NC_060144.1 coordinate 275,768,087, forward strand.
CTTCGTTCCTGAAAATAGTGGCGTGGCTACAGTTGCGTTCTTGCACAACTACACTACTGGCTATTAAAATTGCTCCACCAAGAAGAAATGCGTATCATAAATGGGTATTCATTGGACAAATATATTATACTAGAACTGACATGTGATTACATTTTCGCGCAATTTGGGTACATAGATCCTGAGAAATCAGTACCCAGAACAACCACCTCTGGTCGTAATAACGACCTTGATACGTGTGGGCATTGAGTCAAACAGAGCTTGGATGGCGTGTACAGGTATAGCTGCCCGTGCAGCTTCAACGCGATACCACAGTTCATGAAGAGTAGTGGCTGGTGTATTGTGACGAGCCAGTTGCTCGGCCACCATTGACCTGACGTTTTCAATTGGAGAGAGATCTGGAGAATGTGCTGGCCAGGGCAGCAGTCGAACATTTTCTGTACCCAGAAAGGCCCGTTCAGAACCTGCAACATGCGGTCGTGCATTATCCTGCTGAAATTTAGCGTTTCGCAGGGATCGAATGAAGGGTAGAGCCACGGGTCGTAACACATCTGAAATGTAACGTCCACTGTTCAAAGTGCCGTCAGTGCGAACAAGAGGTGACCGAGACGTGTAGCCAATGACACTCAATGCCATCACGCCGGGTGATACGCCAGTATGGCGATGACGAATACACGTTTCCAATGTGCGTTCACCGCGATGTCACCAAACATGGATGCTACCATCATGATGCTGTAAACAGAACCTGGATTCATCCGAAAAAATGACGTTTTGCCATTCGTGCACCTAGGTTCGTCGTCAAGTACACCATCGTAGGCGCTCCTGCCTGTGATGCAGCGTCAGGGGTAACCTCAGCCATGGTCTCCGAGCTGATACTCCGTGCTGCTGCAAAACGTCGTCGAACTGTTCGTGCAGATGGTTGTTGTCTTGCAAACGTCCCCATCTGTTGACTCCTGGATCGAGACGTGGCTGCACGATCCGTTACAGCCATGCGGATAAGATGCCTGTCATCTCGACTACTAGTGATTCGAGGCCGTTGGGATCCAGCACCGCGTTCCCTATTACCCTCCTGACCCCACCGATTCCATATTCTGCTAACAGTCATTGGATCTCGACCAACGCGAGGAGCAATGTTGCGATACGATAAATCGCAATTGCGATAGGCTACAATCTGACCTTTATCAAAGTCGGAAACGTGATGGTACGCATTTCTCCTCCTTACACGAGGCATCACAACAACGTTTCACCAGGCAACGCTGTGTATGAGAAATCATTGGAAACTTTCCTCATGTCAGCACGTTGTAGGTGTCGCCACCGGCGCTAACCTTGTGTCAATGCTGTGAAAAGTTAATAATTTGCATATCACAACATCTTGTTCCTGTCGGTTAAATTTCGCGTCTGTAGCACGTCATCTTCCTGGTGTTGCAATTTTAATGGCCAGTAGTGTAGAATCACGTGTTGCGCAAAGTGGTTCTTACAATGTGCAGATGTCATTCTAAACCTAACTGGTCTGTGAGGTGTCATCTCCTCAAAGAAGAACGGACCGAAAATGGAGGAGCATGTGAAACCATACAACAGAGTCACATAAGCTGAGTGCAATGGATGTCCCTTCACAACATGTAGCGGAGTAGTATAGTTCTGTGCATTCACTGCACTATGCAGAGTAAAATGTGTCTCGTCCGTCCAAAGAATATTCCCCAGACACATGACATCCACTTCCAAGCATGCCAAAAAATGAAGGGCGAAGTCACAACGTTGTAGCATACAGGGGACAGGCAAAATAATGTGATTAGTGGTAGCAATGGGATGGTTTCGTTTGGCAATCAACAACGCAAGTAAGGCACGTATCACGTTGGACTGTGCGTGTCCAGTACGGTCTAGGCATCAGCGCAGGTTGTTCATGAATAGTGCATACTTCGTATCTGCATTCATAGCCCGAGGGCGAAGAACAATGAAAGACCGAACAGAGTTCCAAAGAGGGCAGATTGTAGGGCCCGATTAGCTGGAGCATCAGTAACAAAGACAGCCAACTTTTTGGATGTTTCAAGAGCAACTGTATCAACAGTCATGACAGCCTACACAAAACATGGAAAGACATCATCATGTAAACGTAATAGTGGGCGCAAATCAAAACTAAATGACAGAGATCGTCGTGCGCTAACATGAATTGCGTCTAAACAACACAGAACTATGGTGGCTAAAGTGATAGCAGAGCTCAATAGCCATCTTCGAGACCCTGCATCAATCTACACTGTCCGCCGACAACGCCACACAGCGAATATTCATAGACGAGCTGCTATACCGAAACGATTAGTGACAACAACCAACTCTAAAAAGTGTAAAACATGGTGTCAGGATCATAAATCCTGGGCGGCTGATCAGTGGAAACACGTCATGTGGTCCGACGAGTCAACGTTCTCAATATTTCCAACATCGGGCTGGATTTACGTCTATAGAGTGTCAAAAGAAGCCTACAATCCTGATTGCTTGATTCCAATGTTTAAGCATGGAGGTGGATGTGTGATGGTGTGGGCAGTCATATCACGGTATTCTGCTGGTCCCATCATTACTCTTAAAAGCCGTTTTACAGCCAACGATTATGTGAACACTTTAGGTGATCAAGTGCACCCCATGATTCAAATATTGTTCCCCAACAATGAAGCCATATTTCAGGATGATAATGCACCACAATCGTGGTATGAGGAGCCTGAAACTGAACTGCTGCGTCTTTCCTGGCCAGAACAGTCCCTGGATTTGAACACCGTCAAAGAGTTAGGGGCAGTATTGGAGGGCAGAATCCAGAGCAGATTTCCGCCTCACTCGTCACTACAGGCGTTAGAAGAGGTTCTGATTGAAGAGTGGCATAGCATTCCATTGGAGACTATACAATCGTTATATGCCAATATTCCAAGAAGAATCGCAGCTGTATTACAGGCAAATGGGGGTCCAATCCCTTATCAATAAACCACTCCCAAGTAAGTACACGTGTTCACATTATTTTGCCTACCCCCTGTATCTTCATTTTGTGCACATTCTGAATCTCGGATAGCACTGTAAAATGCGCCATAAAATGTGTTGAACATTTGACCATGGGGGAGGGAATCTCCAAGAGGCAGCTCGAGCACTGGCTGCAGAATATGAGGCGCGTGCTGCACGTTCGCCTACAGCTACAGCAACTTCATCAACAACTACCATGGGAATGGGCCACCGCCCTCTTCCTGCTGCACTACCTAATTAACCCGTTTCTTCAGATTTCTTGATCATCTTCTTTAGCCGATTTATTGAGGCGGGGCCACTTTGCAGCTGTTTCTGTCGACGATATTCCCACAATGCAGCGCTGCTATTACTGCCGTTCTGATAAAACAACTTTGCCAGCAGTGCACGAACTTTTTTCCTAATAACCATTGCATTTCGACGGAAAACATCAACCTTCTTAATCCTTTATACCAACAGTCACTTCACAAAAGAAATCAACAAACGTTACCAAGCGACGAACAGCATACTGACATCAAAACAGGAAACATTTCACATTCTGACTGCTTACAGCGCTTTTTCTCGCCTAGTGGCGGGAAGTGGAACTATTGTTTTTTTTCGACGTACTTCACAAGTATTCCTGGGATGTATACAACCAGCACTGCCGCATTCCGAACACCGTCGGTATAATTATAGCCATCCAGTATAAAATGGGGCCGGGAGAAACGTGTTATCAGCAGAGAAACAGTAAGAGGACAAAGGGTCGGTCAGGGGAGCACAGCGACTTCCAACGTGGAGTAGACATTTGATGTCACCTGAATAATAAATACACCAAGAACATTCCAACTCATCTTAAGCTCCCAAGTCGACATTTGGAGATGCACATTGCACAACATTATTAAAGGATCACTTTTTCGAAACAGTGTAATTATTTCCAACTGCGATGCAAAAGTTTAAAATATGGCTCAAACGTGCCTACAACATTCCTCTCTAATGGTGCAAAAGTGTGGCGTCCTGTGATGTCACTCGCGGACTGGCAACGCTTCAAACAGCGAGGTGTCTACAAATGCGGAAAAAGGGCCAAAACTCGGAAGTTCAGGCGAAGTCTAAGGTGGGTTAACTATGTCATATTGGCACAAAATGTCACCACAATTCTTCCAGTTCCACCGTGGACCTGTCACACGATAGGAAGGTTATCACATCCCCTCTTACCCACGCATCAACCCCTCTTTCGACATCTCTGCGAAAGAAGGAAAACTGCGACGACCAACATTGAAATCACACGGTCTTGTTGTTGGTGGCCGAGGAAAAGATTTCAGACTGAAAGCCTCTCAGAATCGACGCGAAGAGGCTTTGTGATGTAGCAGAAAGGACGTCAATGAATTCACCATTTCCTAAGGGCGTTGATTCCTACTCATTTCGCGGTCGAAAACAACAGCTTGCAGCATGATGAGCAATAGGATTACATTCTCGACAAAATTTGACACTTTTGACACTCCCGGATGTTTCCGCCGTTCTCCGTCTGGGGGTGTCAGCAGTGTCTTAGGTGAACAAGGACGCCTCAAGGAAAGGATGGTTTCATTGACTCCTTGCTGTCACCCCATGAGGCCTTTTCGTGTCGATTTTAAGCGGCGTTTAGTCTGAAATGTTTTTCTCGGTCACCTATAATAAAAACGCGTGATTTCAACGTTGGTCGTCGCGGTTCTGACCTCCAGCGCAGAGGCGTTGGAAGTACGTGTGAAATGTGGGTAAGACGGGGTTTGACAACCTTCCTATACTGTGACAGGTGTGCGGTGACGCTGTGCAGAATTGTCGTGAAGTTTGATGCCATTGCGACGTCATTAGGCCACCTTGAACTTCGGAGCTCTGGCCCTTTTTCTTTCGCATGTGTCTACACCTTGCTGTTGAAGCGTCTTCGAGTCCGAGGGTGACGTTGCACAGTGTCACACTTTTGCACCACTACAGAAACAGGTTGTACGCACCTTTGACTAAAATTTCAAACGTTCGCGTCGCAATGGGAGGTAATTACGGGGTTTCGAGAAACTGACACTGTAATTGTGTTGCACCGTGTCGTTACCAAGTGAAAACGAGAAGGGACAACCAAGCTAGATCAAGAGGAGAGAGACTTTATGTAATGACGGGCGGGGACTGTCGAACATAGCGGAGTGTGTCTGTAGAAAACAGCATGAAATCAGCTGAGTCAAGCACTCGTGAGTTTCCAAGTGCTGACAGCAGTCAATGTGCGTAGCAACTTCAAAAGAACGGGGTACAACTGTCGAACAGCTCGTGATAAGCATTTATGTAGTCAATGCTAAGCGATGCTTCAGGTGGTGTAAGAAACGGTGGTTTGGAGTGATGAATCACGCTGTACCCCGTGACAGTCCCATGGTCCGATCGAAGCCTTTGCATTTGGCGAATCCTCGGATAACGTTGTCATCATGTATAGTGTGAACCCTAAATTACGAAGGAGGTGGTGTTACAGTAAGGGAGGGAAGGGGGGGGGGGAGTGTTTCTGGTTAGGGTGGGGCACCCTTATTAGGCGTAAGAAAGGGCTGCAGGATGATAGCAACATGTTTCACGATATTCTGTACTGCGTACAGTAGAGGAACAGTTAGGATCGATCATTGTTTGTAGTTAGATAACCATTTGTTTCATAGATAAAATTCACGATACACGTAATGATGTGCAAGGGTTGGCCTCTTATATAAGGCGAAAACAAAATTTACCAGCAGTTTCTTGTAAACAAGAATTTTCCAGATACCGTGATGGGGTATTGTGCCGTATACGGATGAGTGATTTTATGTGTACTAACGACTGCGACAAAGGTTAATTTTTTTTGTCCTTCATGAAATAACGTGCGCTGGATGTTCGTCTGATACTCGCATCCTTCTTGGTCGGTGTTGTCCTCATAATCACAATTAAAACTAGTAATGTGTAAATGTGACGCTGTCTGCGTGCTGGATATTTCTGTGGATCATCGATGTTTTCTACCTTCTTGTGTGAGACGTATTTCGTGACATGCCGATGAACAATATAGTGATGTACCAATTCCGTGCTGGTCGTATATTCAAGCGTTGCACCTCCAGCCCATTGCTTGAGCATGCTCATTGTCTCATTCGCTTTACGATGACGAGGTTCGACAATGTTAAATCCTATCTTTACAGGGCCGTTGTTGCCCCCTTTCTTTTGCTCTGTTTGCAGTGCACCTGGCCAACGCCATTGCTATTAACTTCACGGGGCATTCCTCCGTAGTTCTGTTGCTTTATTACCGTTCATACGAATTCTCACTCGGCACTAACGAAGCAGAGCTTGAACGTGATGCGGAAATTTCAGAAACGATTATGATTCACTTGTCTCGACGGCTTATATCTCATCACCTTCAGCTTCGACTTCGTGGTACATTTCTTCATCAACAAAATGTTTTTAGTTCTCCAACTCCAAAAGTCACTCGACGATAGCCGCTCCTATCAATTTTGAACGCCGATAAATAGAGCTGCCTGCTTCGGATAATGCATCTCTCTTGCAGTTCTTGCACAAATAAAAGCACAGTGTCGATCATTTACGCTTGACATCCTCTGTGGCCGTTTCGCAAGTGTTTATTTGAGTCCTGGTCAAAGGCAGTGTTCCTCGACTGCTAAAATTGTTCAACTGAAAAATTCTAGTGAGCGACCTGGTATTACTACATAAACAAAAATGCAATTTACAACAAATTACATATTGCACAAAGCAGGTGTTACTAACGGAAAATAGTTATATTATTTCACAAAGCAGACAGTATAGTTGTAAGTAAACTACCGCTGCTTCAGCGGAAAATTATTTATCATATTTACCCAACTTATAGGAATGATGTTCAGACTGTGGGCTGCAGGATTTGCGTCGTTAGTAGTGTTAGCCGTGAGGCGCCGGTACTGGTACGACGACGTACGGTTGAAAGAAACATCAGTGTACGTTACAGTTCAAACAGTCAGCTTGGGTCTAGACAATGTGTGCAGGGTTTTAGTCGCAAAGCTGTTTTGTCAAAACAACAGCAATAGTCTTGCTGCTGTTTGCGAGTACCGAAGCATGAAAGGAATACGGAAAGGTCCTCTTTCCGTACCGGAATTGAAGAACATGATTCGCAAGTCCAAATTAACTCGCTATTTGGGAATTGCTTCTAGGAGAGGCCGAAGCCCAATTGAGCCTCAGCCCTGGCTGAGAATGCTGGACGCAATGAGCGATCTTCTAGTAGTGCACGAATTGTGTCACTACACCAGAACATTCCGTCATCCTTCAGTGTTTGGGGCAGCAGTAGACCAATCTCTAGTGCGGTTCCAGTCTGTCGTGGATCCCAATGGTTGCCACATTGAGAAACGTTTGTAGCTTGGAACCTAAATATGGTATGCAATTAACAAATGTTACTCTCTCATATGGAAATTAATATATTTTTCTTTCAATGGTTTATTCGGAACTTCTCTTCCGTATGTCCTTTCTACAAAGTTTCATTGTCGTACGATCAGTCGTTTCTCACTGGGGACCATCAAGTAGCGAAAGTTTATTTATAACCAACTGCATTTTATTCTACGCATGTACGATAAAAATTCACTCCAGGTATGCTTGAGGTTTTCAACGGACTAATGATACAGAACAACTCCAGCCTATCGTGACATATGCCTTGATTGCTGGAAACCCTCACTCTTCGAAATTTACAGGTACCCAATGAGGAACAGAAAACGAGGATAGCATACCTGGATTCCAGTACTTGCGTGCATTGTGTCCCGCGTCTCGATATAAACCAAGCGTTGCGTGGTTAGGTGTCCGTGATCCATCGTGACGAATACGGAGCGGATCTTCTCGGAGTTTTCTTCGTGGCACTTACGAAAGCGAAGTCTATGCAAAATCGTTGAGTAACTGAAATCATCGAACTGTCATAACTGCTCGAAATCACATGATATAGTGAGACACAAACCATCTATTAAAAAAAGACAGAAAGATCTGTCGTATTACAGTTCCTCACTGTTAGCAGACATAGACTATGAAGCATGCCAAATGTCTGTTTCTTCGGCTTGCTATCAACTGTGGAATGCGAGGAAGACTTGAAAGATGATCTCGGACCGAGTGTATAATTTAAATGACCTGCAGCTGAAGTCTATATTGCATACTCTCGACAGGTAAATAGAGGCAGAAAAAAATAGCTGGATGCCGAACTTCCCGTCTAGAAGGACCAAATTTCGTCGTATGTAATATTTTTTTTCCATTTTAGTGCATTTTATATTTCAACAGGTATCACGACAGCCAGATAACATTCTTCACTGGTACAGAAGTGAGACATTAGCACGTCTTGCTGCAGATGTAACCTGTTCGCAGCGGTCATGAAAGTAGAAATCAGAAGGGAAACCACGGCAGAGAGACAACAGAACACTGCATTAAACTCAAATTACCTGTCTTCTCCAATCAATTTTCCCTGTACAGACTCCATTTTGTCGACCGGTAGTAAACTGTTAGCAGAAGTCGAAATCACAACTGAAAGCACGGTAGAACGCTAGTAGAACTGATAAAAGGTCGGGCAGAAAACGATTTTCAGTAACTGCATTAAGTCCAAATTTCCTGCCTCCGCCAGTCAATTTCCCCGGAACAGACTCCATTTTACCGACAGTTCGCAATAACTTCACAAAATGTCAGCGTGGGTGGTGGCGCTCAACTTTAGGGGCATTGTTCATCATAAACAAAATGCAAAACAGTTGCAAGCTTGCTAAGAAATCAATTGTTTGTACAGCTCTTCACTGAAAGCCACCAAAACGTGAAATGCTAATATTTTAGCACAGTCAGTGCCAACATGACGTTAGATATAGTGTCTGCGAGAAATAGAACAGACGTCGATTACATGACGTATTGGTGACAAGCGCGAGGACATTAACTGTGATATATAAAACGGCAAGATCTCCGCCTACCAGTGGGGAATCATTCAACATTCAATAATACTAACTCGCATTGAAATGATTACTTATATCCCGCAAACATGAAAGCAAGGCCCCACAATGGACCTGCAATATAGTAGTATGACGAATCCTGGTATATAAACAAATGCCACGTACACGCATCTGTCAGATTGAAAGGTTTCTCGCAATCCAAATACTTCGCCAATGAAATTTCACCTATGACGCGTGTAGTTCTCTAGCACATTCCATTAAACAAAACAAAATTAAACATGTAATTTGAATAAAAATGCGAAGGCATCGAAAGCGGAAGAAAACAAAAATCGAAAAAATTGTATCAGAGTATAAAAACAGGAAGTATACGAAAATGCTGCAAGAATGAAAGCAGTGTCAAAAGGTAAAGTGTTTTCAAAAATGTAAAATTTGCTATGGTAAGTCCTTTAACAAAACAAATTCATTGTAGTTTCGGTTACTGAATTCACTGAAAATGTTGATTAAATTGCTCCGGCTTTAAGTTTCCACTAAATGCAAATACTTCTAAAATACCAGAACTTACCACAGTAAATAATTTAAATAAGAAATTTCTATATGCAGGAGCTCTAGTCATAAAATATAAATAAGGGAAATATTACAGTATCTCGAACAGAACGGCATAAACTAAATCAGTAATGACCCACTCAATAAGTTCCAAATAGAACTAAAAAGAAAATCTGATGCCTCTCCGTCTCTGTTGCACTCACGAGAAAAATGTAGATTAAAGTTAATGAATCCAAGGCTTCCTACTGCAAGAGTTCACATTAAAATACATAAACGTAGCAAGTCAATTACATTTATTAATAATAACGAATGTCCTCCCAATAGCGGACTAAATTTCATACTCGATAAAGAACTTAAAAGTATGTACAAATCTGACAAAATTTTCAGCGTTAAAAATAGCATCCAAGTTGCTGACCATATAGTAAATAAACATGACTATCCAAGAAGATGCAATTTTTGTCTCTGGGGATGTTACTAATATGTTTACGAACATACCAATTGATGAAATATTAGAAATAGTTAAGCGTAATTTACCACAGCATAAACTATGGCAGTTGGTGAGATTGTAGAGTTGTTAAGTCTTCTTGCAATTTAGCCTTGATTTCAGTTACTTTACCGTTGATGGAAAAATTTACCGCGCGGAAGACTGTCAAGTGATGGATAATAATTTACCGGCATCTTATCACAAATTTTCCCTAATGACTTGGAAATCAGGTTTTCTGATAAATTCCCCGATATAAAGTAGAAAATCTTGTATTATCACCGGCATGTTGACGACAGTATAGTTCTCTTTAAAGGAACCAAGAAAGATTTAAATGAAGTAACAGATAAACTCAACCGAATGCTCCCAAAATTTAAGTTCACAGTTGAACATGAAGCTGATAGTAGCATCATTTTCCTCAAATTGTCAATTAGTATATTGAATGGCAAACATATCTTTAAAGTTTACGTGAAGCCTACATATTCAGGTATAACTATTGGGAATAATTCATGTCATCCAATGCAGTACGAAAAAGCATATTTCTATTCAGCTTTACGCAGAATGTTACAGTTACCGTCCACAGAAGAAGACAGATCTACAGAGTTACAGGCAATCAAAAAGCATTAAGGAACAATTGCCAAGAGCGTGATACCCTATGTGATCACAAGTATCCGGACACCCACAAAACATACGTTTTTCATATTAGAAGCTGCCACCTACTGCCAGGTACTCCACACCAACGACCTCAGTAGTTATTAGACATCGTGAGGGAGCAGAATGGGGCGCTCCGCGGAACTCACGGATTTTGAATATGGTGAGGTGATTGGGTGTCACTTGTGTCATACGTCTGTACGCGAGATTCCCACACTCCGAGACATCCCTAGATCCACTGTTTCCGATGTGACAGTGAAGTGGAAATGAGAAGGGACACGAACAGCACGAAAGCGTACATGCCCTACCTCGTCTGTTGACCGACAGAGACGACCGACAGTTGAAGAGGGTCGTAATGTGTAATAGGCAGACATCTATCCACGCCATCGCACAGGAATTCTAAACTGCATCAGGATCCATTGCAAGTACTATGACACTTAGGCGGTAGGTGAGGAAATTTGGATTTCATGGTCGAGCAGCTGCTCATAAGCCACACATCATGCCGGTAATTGCCAAACGATGCCTCACTTGGTGTAAGGTGCGTAGACATTGGACGACTGAACAGTGGAAAAACGTTGTGTGGAAAATCGCTCGGAACGTTATGGGACTTAACTCCTGAAGTCATCAGTCCCCTAGAACTTAGAACTACTTAAATCTAACCAACCTAAGGACAACACACACATCCATGCCCGAGGCAGGATTCGAACCTGCGATCGTAGCAGTCGCGCGATTCCAGACTGTAGCGCCTAGAACCGCTCGGTCACACCGGTCGGCTGTTTTGCGGAGCTGATGGCAGGATGTGGGTATGGCGAATGCCCGGTGAACGTCTTCTGCCAGCGTGTGTAGTGCCAACAGTAAAATTAGGATGCGGTGGTGTTATGGTGTGGTCGTGTTTTTCATGGAGAGGGCTTGCACCCTTTGTTGTTTTGCGTGACACTATAACAGCATAGGCCTACATTGATGTTTAAGCATCTTCTTACCTCCCACTGTTGAAGACCAATTTGAGGATGACGATTGCATCTTTCAGCACGACCGAGCACCTGTTCATAATGCACGACCTGTGGTGGACTGGTTACACGAGAAGAACATCTTCGTAATGCAAAGAGTCCTGTCCTGAATCCTATAGAACACTTTTGGGATATTTCGGAACGCCGTTTTCGTGCCAGGCCTCACCGAGCAACATCTATAACTCTCCTCAGTTCAGCACTCCGTAAAGAATGGGCTGCCATTCCCCAAGAAACCTTCCAGCACCTAATTGAACGTATGCCTGCGGGAGTGGAAGCTGTCATCACGGCCAAGGGTGCGCCAACACCATATTGAATTACAGCATTGCCGATGGATGGCGCCACGAACTTGTAAGTCATTTTCAGCCAGGTATCCGGACACTTTTGATCAATAGTGTATAATGAAATTGTACCACACGCTACAGAAAAATATTAAACGAAAGAAGAACAATAGTATAGGAAAGCCAGAAGAAAAGAAAAAGTATATTACACTCACATAAAAAGGTCCTATAACAGACCGCATTGTGAAATGGTTCCCAAAATAGAAAGTTCAAGTAGCATTTCGAAGTAGCATCTCCCTTAGGCACGCACTAAAGAAAATATATATTGGGTGAACATTTGAGAACAACTAAACATACTTTAGGCGAGATTCAAGATAGTATAAAAATTTTCCACACCGCAGATAAAGGTCTCTGTTATATGTTTTGGAAGAATTATAAATTTTCGTAGAAAAGAACAAAATAGGCAAAATTTATTAAACCAATAAACCGGTTTTAATTTACGTGGGTGCTTGTACTTATCTGGTGAAATGCTGTAGATAAGTAACCAAATTATAACGCCTACAGTATTATCCCGAAAGAAATATTTTTAAGAACAGTAGTTTTGAATGTATTCCGGTAAAGATATTTCTAAATATGTATTTTTATACTGTGTTTTGAAGGATATTTCAATTTTTACAGATTTTCTCGTATTTTTTGAAAGATAAGCAGATATGTACAAATATGAGATGCCTATATACACGCCCATAAAAGAGGAGATTAAAATGTAAATTTAGTTTACCGTAGTTGTAAATTATCTTTGGATACACTATACCACGGACGTTACAAGTACTGTTGTACAGCCAATTTCATCTTTGGCGGTGTCAGTGTCATCGTTTACAACACTCATGGTCATAAATTAACGGTAATGCTCATACATGTTGAATCAACGCTCTGGTGGGCGGTTGCGTGTTTAAATCACCTCGGGGTATGACCACGCGGTGCATTTGACCTGCGGTCGTCGCACGGTGGCGCTGGCAGCAGTCCACATTCACAAAGGTATGTTGGTGCATGTCAGAGTACGGTGCAGCGAATGAGTGTGCAGACGTTTTCAGACGTGCTAAAGGTGACTGTGTGTTGAAAATGGTTCAAAGAACATATATTGATGTTATGAGGGGTAGAATACTAGGGCGACTGGAGGCTGGTCAAACACAGCGGGTCGTAGCAAGGGCCCTCCATGTGCCGCAAAGAGTGACCTCAAGATTATGGCAACGAATCCAGCAGACAGGAAACGTATCCAGGCGCTACAGAACGCGACGTCCACAGTGTACAACACCACAAGAACACAGATATCTCACCATCAGTGCCCGCAGACGGCCACGGAATACTCCAGGTAGCCTTGCTTGGGGCCTTACCGCAGCCACTGGAACACTTGTGTCCAGACACAAAGTCTACAGACGACTGAACAGATTTGGTTTATTTGCCCAGAGACCTGCAAGGTGCATTCCATTGACCCCTGGTCACAGGAGAGCCCGTAAAGCCTGGTGTCAAGAACACAGTACATGGTCATTGGAACAGTGGTCCGAAGTTATTTTCACGGACGAGTCCAGGTATAGTCTGAGCAGTGATTCTCGCCGGGTTTTCATCTGGTGTGAACCAGGAACCGGATACCAACCCCTTAATGTCCTTGAAAGGGAGGTCGTGGTTTGATGGTGTGGGGTGGGATTATGATTGGTGCACGTAAACCCCTGAATGTCTTTGACAGAGAAACTGTAACAGGTCAGGTGTATCGGGACGTCATTTTGTACCAGTATGTCCGCATTTTCAGGGGTGCAGTGAGTCCCACCTTCCTCCTGATGGATGTTAACGCACGGCCCACCGAGCTGCCATCGTGGAGGAGTACCTTGAAACAGGAGATATCAGGCGAATGGAGTGGCCTGCCTGTTCTCCAGACCTAAAGCCCATCGAGCACGTCTGGGATGCTCTCGGTCGACGAATCGCTGCACGTCTTCAAACCCCTACGACACTTCAGGGGCTCCGATAGGCACTCGTGGAAGAATGGGAGGCTATACCTCAGCAGCTGCTCGACCACCTAATCCAGAGTATGCCAACCCGTTATGCGGCCTGTGTACATGTGCAAAGTGATCATATCCCATACTGATGTCGGGGTACATGCGTAGGAAACAGTGGCGTTTTGTAGCACATGTGTTTCGGGACAGTTTTCTCAACTTATCACCAATACCGTGTACTTACAGATTTGTGTCGTGTGTGTTTCCTATGTGCCTGCCGACCGCGGTGGCCGAGCGGTTCTGGGTGCTGAGTCCGGAACCACGCGACTGCTACGGTCGCAGGTTCGAATCCTGCCTCGGGCATGGATGTGTGTGATGTCCTTACGTTAGTTAGGTTTAAGTAGTTCTAAGTTCTAGGGGACTGATGACCATAGAAGATAAGTCTCATAGTGCTCAGAGCCATTTGAACCATTTTGAACCTATGTGCCTATGCTATTAGAGCCAGTTTTGTGTAGTGCCACGTTGTGTGGCACCACATACTACAGTTATCCTTAATTTATGAGCATCAGTGTACATTCCTTTAAAAGTAATTGAGTGCTGTAGTACAGCCAGTTTAATCTTTAGGGCTGTCAGCCAAGTTTAAACACAGTCTTTAATGCTGTCAGCTAGCTTTAAACGTAAGTCACCATACTGTAAATGGAAGATGTTCTTTATGCAGCGGCAATGTAAGTTTTCCACATAATGTCAATTTGTATCTTTTCCGGTTTATATTCTGATGATGCTCTGGTCCATTTAAAGAGCGAAACCGATAAATAGAAAATACAAAGCGCGACTTGTGGCTGTTTTCGAAAACTTAAAAACTTCAATTCCATCTGTACAAAGTCTAGATCGTGCAGTCCCTCCAACCAATGGATTACAGCGCTCGTTATGACTTGGTTGTTGCCACACTGGCTGAGTTTGAGGAAGATGATGACTATATGAAACGTGTTCTTTACTCAGATGAGGTCACATTTCATTTGGACGGTGTTGTCAACCGACTCAATGCTAGGATCTGGAAGACCGAAAATCCCCACGCAGTGCTTGAGACCGTTACAGCCAGCCCTAAGTTGAACGTTTGGTGTGGTTTTATGCACTATAAAATTATAGGTATTTTTTTCTTCTGTAAAATTATAATCAAACTCAATACCTATCTTGATCAGTTGTAATATTTTTGTTGTGCGACAGATTCAGGACATTCCGGAATTAATTTTGCAACAAGGTGGTGCACCACCTCTTTGGGTGTTAGACGTTCTTGACTATTTGGATACAACATTGCCGGGGAGACGGTGTGGCCGTGCGGTTAAAGGCGCTTCAGTCTGGAACCGCGTGACCGCTACGGTCGCAGGTTCGAATCCTGCCTCGGGCATGGATGTGAGTGATGTCCTTAGGTTAGTTAGGTTTAAGTAGTTCTAAGTTCTAGGGGACTGATGACCACAGAAGTTAAGTCCCATAGTGCTCAGAGCCATTTTGCCGGGGAGATGGAACGGGCGTGGTGGTCCCATCAACCGGCCTCCGCGATCACCGGACATAACACCACTGGATTTCTTCCTTTGGGGTCATATAAAGAAAAAGGGTCACCAAACGCATGTGAACGGCATCACAGTATGATGCGCAGTATTACTGAAGCCATAACATCCATTCCTTAAGTAATGTAGATTAACACCTTGGTGGAGTTGGAATACCGCCTGGGTATCCTTCGGACAATGAAAGGAGCACACGTGGAAATTTATTAATTGTGTGTGTGTGTGTGTGTGTGTGTGTGTGTGTGTGTGTGTGTGTGTGTGTGTATACACAAGAATTTGTATGTGTTAACCTGCACTTCAAGATATAAAATATGTGTCTATGTGTTATATTTTCTGTTTTATCCATGTTTGTAATGAGTGAAAGACTTCTGGGACAACCTTCATGTCTCAGTCCGCGATGTGTGTCAGTAAACGTTCACTGGGAAAGTACGAGGTTACGCATTCCAAACACCATAGATTTCCCGTTATTATTTCGTGAAATATTAGTGACAAGAAGTTAAATTTCTTACTTCAACTTCAGAGCCCATACTGTTCGCAGAAAGTGGTCAATTTGAGACAACTTCTTCTTCACTGTCCCGATTGATAGCTTTCATCTTATTAAGTTCTGGTACAATAAGTTACACCGAGAATCACTTTAATTTGTGTGTCCATTAACTTCACAGTCTGCTCGACAAGGCAAAGCAGTCCACTCTGCTAACAGAAGACTCAAGTGTCTGCACGTCGCGTTGTCAAATCCACCTTGTGAGATATCAGTCCATAATATGAACCAGTTCAAGATATTTATATTTTAAATTTATAGCCCTCTTTGCACCGAAAAAAAGTAGGAAAGGAAACAACCTATAGCTGCTACTGTCTGCACACACTTCGCTCTCTCGCACAAGACATCACAATCCCCTCTTCTTAAACTCTCTTCAGTCACCTTTGTTGCCGTTTATGCCTAGCGACCTCTCGATACATTTCTAATGGTCGACCTCTCTGCATAACATTAACACAGATTACACTGTCCAGACACTGAAATGAAAGTGCTGTTTCACACTATTATGCTCGTAGAAATGTTTTATACCAAATGTTACTAAATGTGTAAGTATATAACATCCGAAATAATGAATAATAACAATTTCATAAGTGGCAGCTACAGAGCGTAACAGTAACACAAATCCAGTAATAGCGCAACTATCTCCGATGTACATAGGAAAAAAAAGAAAAGAAAAAGAGAAAGACACAAAATTACATTGTCTATTGTAATATCTTCACAAGCAGCACACGAACACCCAACTAGCTTCACCATTTCCGAAATGCTCGTTTCCAAGCGCCGGCCTATATCAGTCTGCCGTTTGTCGAAGTCGTCTATGTCATTTGTAATAAAACAAGATTTGAAAGAACCTTTTCTCCCACTAGTGACAACCTAAATTCTGGCCAGATTTGGTCTTTCTGTCGTTTATAAAGTGCACCATCCGTTACTGTGGATGTTTGCGAGTGTTTCTAACTCTCGAGGGTAAATTTTTCTGTAAATACATCGATATGTTCACTTTCTGCAAGGTGCCCTTTGAAGATTAGTTCACAAAAAATCATCAGCAAAGCATATTTTAACAAAACTATAGTATTTATTAACATTTTTAACAGACTATTTCAACTACAGATAAAATTTATGTCACCAATTATATTTTTATATTTCTTATTTCGATATGTAATCGATGTTGTAACATAGCACAAAGTTTCCAGTTTTAATATTTGAAACTGTTTTAACCTTTGTTAACTTATTACTAAAAGTCTTCACATAAATGCATGTCCTCAAATAACGTTCAATAAACTAAATTTGATGAATAATCTTAAAAAGGAGATCACACTAACTTAACGTTCACTCATCGAAAGTTCTGGTGGTTTCGAGAGAAACCAGCTTGTCATATATTATTGTTCGGAGACGCTATCTGCGTCAGACTGTTTTTGATATCGATTGAGTTAGAACCTATAAAGATCTTTGCAATGTATGTGGCAGATAGACAATGAAAAGAGTTCTATGTTTTGTAGCTAACATGTGCATTTGGACATATGAAACTACGTGTGAAATTTTTATGTGGAATGACATAATAAATATGACATAATAAATATTAATTTCATGCCTTGTCATTTAGCACCCTGGAGCTCAAATAAGAAATTACGAAACATTTCAATGCCTCTAGACACTGAACCCTATTAAAAAGCTAAGGGAAATTTTTACAATTGTTTGAGTTCACCTTTCTTGCAATTGAATATACAATGAGGTGACAAAGCCATGGGATGCCTCCTAATATCGTGTCGGACCTCCTTTGCTCTGCACAGCTCAGCATCTCGTCGTGGCATGGACTCTACACGTCGTTCGACGTCCTCTGCAGAAATATCAAACCATGCTGCCTCTGTAGCCGTCCATAACTGCGAAGGTGTTACCAGTGAAGGATTTTGGGCACGAACTGACCTCTCGATTATGTCCCGTAAATGTTCGATGGGATGCACGTCGGGCAATCTGTGTGGCCAAACCATTCGCTCGAATTGTCCAAAATGTTCTTCAATCCAATTGCGAGCAATTGTGGCCCAATGACATGGCGCACTGTCATCCATAAAAATTGCATCGTTGTTTGGAAACATGAAGTCCCTGAATAGCTGCAAATAATGTCCAAATAGCCGAACATAACAGGACGCAGTCCATTACATGTAAACACAACCCACACTATTATGGAGTCATCACCAGTTTGCACAGTCCTCTGTTGACTAATGGGTCCGTGGCTTCGTGGGGCCTGAGCCACGCTCGAGCCCTGTCATCAGCTTTTACCAGTTGGGGCTCACCTGACCGGGCCACGGTCTTCCAGTCGTTTAGGGTTGTACCGACATAGTCATGAGCCCAGGAGATGCCATACAGACGATGTCGCACTGTTAGCAAAGGCACTCGTGTCGGTCTTCTGTTGCCATAGCCCGTTAACGCCAAATTTCGCCACGCTGTCCTAACGGATACGATAGTCGTATGTCGCACACTGATTATTGCGGTAATTTCAAGCAGTGTTGTTTGTCTTTTAGCACTGACAAATGTACGCAAACGCTATTGCTCTCGGTCGTTAAGTGAAGGCCATAGGCCTCTGCGTTGCCCGTAGTGAGAGGTAATGCCTAAAAATTTGGTGTTCTCGACACACTCTTGACATGTAGATCTTGGAACCTAATGATTTTCGAAACAGATTGTCCCATTAAAAATCTGTTAATTTCGGAAGTGTGGCAATAACCATGGTTGGTTGGTTGGTTTGGGGAACGAGACCAGACAGCGTGGTCATCGGTCTCATCGGATTAGGGAAGGATGGGGAAGGAAGTCGGCCGTGCCCTTTCAGAGGAACCATCCCGGCATTTGCCTGGACTGATTTAGGGAAATCACGGAAAACCTAAATCAGGATGGGCGGACGCGGGATTGAACCGTCGTCCTTCCGAATGCGAGTCCAGTGTCTAACCACTGCGCCACCTCGCTCGGTGGCAATAACCATGTTGAAACCTTTTCACACGAGTCACCTGACTACTAATCACAGTTCGGCTAATGTACTGTCCTATTACACCTTGCGTACGCGACATTACCGCCATCTGTATATGTGCATATAGCTATCCCATGACTTGTCACCTCAATGTACAGTGCATACTAAACACTATCTGTTTTTAAGCAATGTCGATGTGAACTATAAACAAAATTTCTTACTTCTAAAGGAAGGGATGGGCGTCATACATTGCAGTTCCCCACTTGCGGCCCGTATCGTCGCCAGAAAGATTCCCCATTCGTCTATGGCCCGCTTACACACTTTTTATATCTTCAATAAGACAATACACCGCCTCCTCGCCGCTTCATTGTGGGACAAAGGAGTGAGCAACACTCCACTGACATGAAGGTACTTGTGTGACCTCAGTTCACATGTTTCGAATTCCGCTGACGCCGTGGAGAGAAATGTAAATGCCTCAGACCAAGCTCCGATCGATCTTCGTCATTTACAGACGGTGGTCGACCGTACATGGATGCAGAATGCTCCCCAACGCTTGCGATATCTAGTGAAGTCTATGTCATGGGTAAACTACTGAGAAGCCACATCTGAGAGATCAATAGAAGGCGAACCCCCAAATATCTTATTAAGACTTTAGAAAGTTGTATACGGGCTTGTACAACGAAGCTGGTTTTTGTCGACGATTTCATTTTTTGCTTAGACTAACGACATCATCCGAGAAGCGAAGCTACAAGTTGTTCTGTAAAATATAAATTTTCGCAACCAGAAATTACGTACTTATTGAGGACGTCCTCTACAGATGGCCAAGGAGTTCTTTCGACCACGGCCTAACCGAATCGGCAGGGAGTACGAGAGAAGGGGCGTTAGCGAGTGAGGTTCTTTAGGGGTGACTACTTTTCAAATTTTACTGTTTCTTCTCTTTTTTCTCAAATTCCTTCAACAATTGTCTGGATGTTGCACCAATTCGGAACGGCTGAGGTCCCTCGAGTGAGTTAGGTATCGGAAGTGAAGACCCATACCGGCACGACCACGGTGACGTACATGGTAACGCCGGCGCGCTCCCCATCGACTGTCTAGAGATCTAAATGCACGGAAAGTGGAACACTCTTGCTCTGCAACAGAGATCGAAATAAGTAACTAGGTCTCACTTCAAGCAGCACCTCCGCTGTCCGACGACATTTCAAACCAGACAAAAACAGTCAGCTGAGCGTTGCTTTAAAATAGTCAGAAAAAGATTAGCTAGGTTCGGATTTCAATAAATAAAACGTGAAAACAACAAGCACAACGGGTAATAAACGAGCATTGATCGTGAAGTAGAGATATAGCTAGCATCTCCCCATGTAGCCCGTTAGTAACGAAAGTTACCTGACAGTAGACAAAGTAGCGGCCGCCCTAATTACTCCTAAGTTGCTTGAACTAGAGCGCACACAGTTAGTTAACCTTAACTAGTTACCATCGCCTATAACTATGCCACTAGGTCCTTATGATGAACTATGACTACGCTGATGAGCATTAGCCCTAACTTAAACTAGCTCTCCAGTTTAAGGGGAGGACCTAAGCCTTTTATAACTATTCAGACTGTAGCTTGACTAACAGTGAAAGTCCCCGTAGGCCAATTAATCACTGCAGAAAGAGAACACGTCTCTGTGTAGGACTTAGAAAATAAAACATTACGTCCGTCACTAAGAAAAACTGATCACGGCAGCAACGAACCAAAGCTAAGCTTAATAAACATGGACACGTCTGTAAAATAACACTAACAGCTGAAGAACATGGTCATACAATAAGGAGCTCGGTTCTTAAATCCACTCAATATGCACAACGGCAGTCCTGAAGAACAAGAAAATCACAATGGAAACCCTCAAGATAAATACAGAGGAACACAAAGCGGCGGCTTAATTAAGCACTCTCAGGCTCGTCCAACAACGAAAAACATGATCATAAGAAATTAGTAAAATACCTTCACTAAAATTTAATACTCAGTGGAACCGGCTCTCTCAAACCACAAGTCATCGAATATTTTCGAAAAAGAATGGTTGTGCAGTGATTGGCCCGATCCTGTCAGAAAGACGTATGACGTGGCCTGCTATCAGTCGCCAGTCATTAGCTGCCATGTGGTGAGCTGTTGCTCAGAATTGCAAGTCTGGCTTCTGGCACATCTGGGAAGTCAGAATATCTGCTTCTTCATGCCTCTAATGCCAGAGAATCCTCAACCACGTATGCATCCAGAGTGTCGAAAAAATTCTATCTTTCCTCTCTGCTCTGCGTGAAAGCGGTGCAAAAGATACTCCACAAATGAGAAGGCTCCGGCAAGAATTGGCCAAGGAGATATTTCTGTTTTAAACAGCAGCTCAATGTCCCATCTAGCAAGTGTTTTATAAGTTATCCAGTGACCTGCCTTCTGGCCTTTACAGTTTTGGAAAAAAAGTGAGTTCCAAACTCCCACTTTTCACTTCTCAGACATCAATTTTCCTCTGAAATTTCTAGAAAACAGCGAACTGAACTCCCATTTACAGATGTTTTTTTTCGACCCCCACTGAGCTACCTTTCTGCCTTGTCACAGACACAAGTTCTCACTCCACGTGGAGTGTCATCCGACTGTCACACTTCCTCCCCCACAAGGGAAGAAGAAAAAAATTTTAACAATAAATAACTACTGAGCTCCCCACGAGAAAGCGTATATGAATATCTCCCGACCAGCTGGGCTCCTCCGTTTTTACAGGAAAAAAAGCGTTATGGATGGACAACTACATTCCACCAAGCTGTTCATTGAGCAGACGGACAGATTTGTAAAAATAACTTATTCTGCACTTGCGACGCGTACGACTTGGTTCATTATACTGGCCCTTTTTATCCAAAATCCGGGACTGCACAGCGCGTTGTCGCAGTCTGCGGAGTGTTGATTCCTCGCGCTCCATCAGCATCACACCGTGTAAATGCCTAACCGGTCGCCAGTGTCTGGGTCACTGCCCTGCTCCCAGGAGCCTAGTAGCAATAACATACGAGACGTATTAGTCCCTAGTTTAACAGGAGTGTCTCCAGGTTTTATTTAAAATACAAGGTGAAATATAGAAATTGTGGTTGTTTCTTCATGATCTATGCTGAGTATGAAATCGAGTACAAACGTAAGATCAAAATTCCAACAAAACTGGGTCTTGACATGAAATTTCTGGTATCTATATGTGGCTTCTCGCGCGAGCTCTGATTTCCCGCCGGCCGGTGTGGCCGAGCGGATCTAGGCGCTTCAGTCTGGAACCGCGCGACCGCTACGGTCCCAGGTTTCGAATCCTGCCTCGTGCATGGATGTGTGTGATGTCCTTAGGTTAGTTAGGTTTAAGTAGTTCTAAGTTCTAGGGGACTGATGACCTCAGATGTTAAGTCCCATAGTTCTCAGAGCCATTTGATCCTTTTTTTCTGATTTCCCTTATTTTATTATGATGATCGCTTCTCACCATGTAGGCCACATAACTGAAACGGTATTCCTTAAGCACCTCATTTATTTACAAGCCGCTTGTGAGGTACAGTGTCAGAAGCCTTCTGGAAATGTAGAAATTCAGAACCAATTTGAAATCCCTTGTCAACTGCACTTAACACTTCATGTGAGTAAAAAACTAGTTGTGTTTCACAAGAACGATGTTTTCTAAAACCGTGTTGACTGTGTTTCAATAGACCCTTCTCTTCAATGTAATTCATAGTGTTCGAACACGATACATGTTCCAAAATCCTGATGCTGATTAGTTATCGACACGCAAGGAAATCACATAAGATAGAACAGCACCATTACGTATATTCGAAGACACTGACCCATATTAACCGAAAAATAGAGAAACGTTAGATGCGTTAATGGAAGAGGTGGAGGGAAGCAGGAACCCAAGTAGTAGCAAAAGAGAGAATATATGTGGTGTCTGTTCTTGCGGACATGTCCAAAAGAACAAACTCGATTTTGGTCCTGCAATGTGAATGTGAAAAACCAAAGTGAAGAAGGAAAGAATCGAGACGAAGGAGAACTAAGATAACTTACAGGTAGACTACGTGGTATCAGGGAAGTGCCAACAAATTCAACTTCGCTGGTGATCACCACTGCAACAGCGGAGACCTTATCGTGCCCTATAGATGAAAAAGAAATTAGAAAACAGTTTGTATGTGTGTGAAAATACTCATTTTTTCCAGATGCATCGAACCGCCTACACCGAAAGATCTGGACTGGGCAATTCCAAGACGCTTTATCTCGATCTTGGCCACATGTTATGAAAATTAATTTTTTACGCACACACTTTACAGAGAAGGCATGGGTAAGAATCTGAGTGATTGCAGGAGAATGTAAGACAGACAAAGATTCAAAAGTGCTTTCCTTAAAGAATACTGGTAGAAGACAAAACAAGATCAAGTAAAACTGGGATTCTCGATTATGGAAAATTATGCAGATTCGAAATGACAGAACTCCATGCAGTATTTATAGGAGATGGTAGACAGAGATCAGTTCTTAGACGTAGGCTACCTTATGAGGCAGCAGAGCTCATATGTATTTGTTTGACGAAAGTTCCGCATCAGATCCAGATGAAAATTATAATCGCCGTTGGGAACAGGCACGATGTAAGTGGATACCAGCATTTATTGCTAGAGTCAGGTTGCAATCGAAGTTGAGAAATAATGGAATCTGTACACAAGAGTTTGGTTACAACCGAAGAACAGAAACCGAGTGAGGTTGCGCAGTGGTTAGTATACTGGACTCGCATTCGGGAGGACTACGGTTCAAACCCGCGTCGGCCATCCTGCATAGGTACTCCGTGATTTCCCTAAATCGCTTTAGGCAAAATGTCGGGATAACTCCTGTGAAAGGGCACGGCCGAATTTCCTTCTCCATCCTTCTCTAATCTGATGTTATGCTCCGTCTCTAATGATCACGTTATCAACGGGACGTTAAACACTAATCTCCTCCACCTCCTCCGAACAGAAGTAAAAGAACCTGCGCACTCTGATGCACTTTCTATCTGTAAATCAGCAAGAGAATAACCAAAATTGGAGACTGGACAGCGACTGCGAAGGTATGAAAATGGGTGAGATAGATGCGAAATGAAAACAGACGATGGGACCACAGAATCAGCCAGATGACTGGAGAAATAACTGGGGACATGACGAGAAATAAGATATCTGGAAACACGACAATCAGCAAGCAGGAACGAAAAATATGCAGAGGTGAAGGAGTAAGTGCGAGTGAATTTTGGTTCAGATCACATATATTTAGTGAAAATTTTTTACAGTGAAAGCCATACTAGGACTCTATTTTCTGAAAAATTACCACGTCGAGCTACAATTGAAAGAGAGATTTGTACTGGTGAATTTAAATGATGAGAAGATTAAATAAAAATTCTTAGGTAATGCAGAAACGCTGGTAGAAGGAAGTTATTCGTTAGGCTTCACTGCCAATGAAATTGAAGAGGTGTTGATGGGAGCTAAGAGGAACAAGGGAAGAAGCAGTAGGTGAAATTATCCTGAACCAACAAAAGATTGTGAGGAGGTTCAAACAGATGATTTGAACGAAGATGTGACCTCAGCCTCGATCACAGAAGTTTTAATAAAAATACGTGATCCCAAAAAGAAGGTCTCCTATTTTTTTATAAGCACATAGACCTGTTTATTTCTACAATGGTCTTCATCAGTTTACAGCTTGAACATTTAGCTATTTTTCGACATAATCACCATTTCTGTAGATGCATTTTTGTAGACGTTACTGCAGTTTTTGTATGCCCATGTCATACCAGCTCGCTGCTATGATGTCCAGAAAGTTATGAACCTCTTCTTTCATCTTGTCGTCGGAGCTGAATTGCTTTCTGGCCAAATGTTCTTTTAACCAGTCCAGAAAGTTGTCCTGTTTGGCTGCAAGGCGGTGAATAAATGCGCAGGAAGCTTCAACTCGTTGCTACTTGTGGTCTTCAGTCAGCATGCGTGGCACCCATCTTGCGCACACCTTCCGGTAGTTCAATGTTTCCGTTAAATTTCTGTGAGCGGTGCTTCGGGAAACCTCAGGAACTAACGTGGAGAGATCATCCAGGGTGATCCGCCGATCTTCACGCATGCTTTGCTCAACCTTCAACACTGTCTCCTCAGAAATTGACGGTCTCCCGTTCCTTTGTTCGTCGTGAATTTCGGTCCGACCAGCTGCAAACTCTCTACACCACTTACGAACATTTTTGACATCCATGCACGATTCACCATACACTTCCGTCAATTGGCGATGGATTTCAATCGGCGCAGTGCCCTTTGCGTTCAAAAACCGAATTACTGCGCGCAATTCGCACTTGGCGGTAACATCCAACGGGAGCTCCATTCTCAACGGCTGCCAAGCCAAGACTGAGCTCCTGAGCGCGGCGTGCGCATGTTTACACACAGGGCGTGAAGCTCTTTTCATAATAGTGTGACCAACTGCCACACAAACAGAGTTCTGTACTTATATAAAAAAAATAGGAGACCATACTTTTGGGATTACCCTCGTAGATGATTTAGACGATGACGAAGGCGACGAAGAATGGGAAAACGTGTGTACCCGTGGATCAGAAGAGGAGGAGGCAGAATTCTTAGGATGCAACGTAAAAGAAGACGATTATTCAATTTTTTAATTGAGAGGATTTGTTGGCGCTCTGTTAAACACACCAAAAGAGGAAGATGAGCACGTTTCAGATGCTGAGAAATGTTCGCATGTGCTATTGTTAGGAGCAGAAAAGAAATGGCACAACAACAAAGAGGTATCAAAAGTGATTGCAGAGACGATCCGTGGCGTAACCCGTTCTGTGGAAATAATGAAATGGTAAATATGTATTGGGAATTTCAGGAAAGTGAATAAACTTAGTAAAGTCATGTAGACGAAAATTGTGTAGTGGGCTGTCAGTCTGATCAGAAAAAGAAGAGAAACTGTAGACTAACCCCTTGTTAGGCGTAAATGCCACCCAGTAATAGCAAAATTAGCTCAGGAAAAAGTCAGTGCAAAAGCAGAGAAGAGGAAGGAAAATCAGCAAGGACCGATAACGGAGGCAAAGCTTATTATGGGTGATAATGATTTATTACTATCAAAGATGTGTCGATATGTAAGCAGCAAATTATTTTACGTATTTTTTGAACCTTACCACGTGTTGGAAATTGGACATGACAATGTCGTTGAATTAGAAACATTGTGAAGCGAAAAATCAATTGGAAATTATCGTACTTCATATGTCAAATTATTATTTTCAGAATGAGAAGAATAAGAAATCAGAGACACTACATTCAGTCTCAGGTCTGTTCTGAGAGGATGCAATAATAATGAGAAATAACATAAGAAAAAGGAGTCATCAGATCGCAAAGGAGAGTTTTATCAAGGAACAAGTTCAGTGTCAGCAGGAGAAGTCAGGAAGATGGCTTAGCAGGTACTGAGAAGAGAAACATTAAACGGGATCATTGGCTGTAGTTGCCCTTTGATGAAATTGTGCGTGTTGGTGAGGTTTATTTTACTTCATATGTTTGCCAGATGCGAAGGAACACTTAGCAAGAAGCCATAGAGCTTGATTCTTATGTGGTTGATGTTAGGTAGTAAAGAGTGGCGGGAGTTTGAGGATAGCAGACGTGAAGGAACGATAGCCTGTGAGGACTTAGCACACGTCAAGAAATGCTGCAATATGGGCATAATTGATGAGTATAACAGTATGTGATTTACGTGAGTAATTGTTAGTTTGATGAGAGTGAAATGTGATAATTCTTGTGTGTCTTCAGGTACTGTTGACAGAACAGAGAGATGAACTTTTGGAGGAAAATTATGACGAAAGCAAACGAATAAAAATACTAAAAAAATTAATTTGGCATGACGCTGATTGAAGGAAGGAATAAGTTATACAAGGATTTTCAGTAAAAGATATGCAGGCCATGAACAATTGCAAATGAGAAATAAGATATCCATGAAGGATAAGAAATCATAAGGTAAGGAATCAACGAAATAAAAAACGGGTAATGCAATATCTTGTCTTGTAAATTTTCACGTAGGTGTCGAGAACTGTGTTATGCTTGTGCTTATGTTTCAGATTGGTAATCACCACAATTTGAGGGACCCACAGAATAAGAGACAAAACGAGTTCATAAGATGGAGAGTGATGGATGTATAGAGGATTTGACATGTCGAAGGAAAAATAGCGAATGAAGAGAACAGAAGATGATTAAAGTATTTAGGGTGGCCACCACATCTGCTTTGGGTAAAATATAATTACGAGATGTCTACGAGTAGTGGTAGACCTCTCTGGGCTAACCAGTAGAGCACGTCAACAATAAGTAACTGTATGAAAAGAATTAACCACTAACAGAACTCTCCTGAGCGCCAACGAAAAGAATATTGAGAAAAGTATTATTACATAAAGAATAAAAAAGGAGTTTGAAAAATTTTTGTAATTAAAATTTAACTGTCATGGAATAAATTAAATGTAAATATGAATTTTGGAAAGAGTGAAGAATTAATGGCAACGTATAATAATAACTTGTAAAAGAATTGATGTAAATGAAATGTTTAAAGATAAATCTTTGAAAGAGTAGAAATTCATGTAAGAATTAATAGTAATGACATACAAAAATTGCTGAAGTACTTGAGTTAAATTCAAAACAATTTAAAACATTTTACTATTGAAGGAAGTGTAAGAAGAGGGGATTATGTTTGAATTTTATGAGATCTGTGTTAGTAATATTCGTACTGGAAACTGTCTGAGATCACACCAGTCACACGTTGGAAGGAGGCAAGAGAGCGCCGCAGATGGCAGATGAGACGAAAGAACTGGAACAAGTAAACAATGCGCTATGGCACAGCCGTAGTCACACTCACGCCCAGTAGCGCAAGAAACTGGCACAGCAGGTTGAGCAGCCACTGTCCGCCAGCCAAGATAAGCTTACTCATATCTCTTACCTACTTGGAGCTGGATGACTCTCCCCCCCCCCCCCCCCCCCCACACACACACACAAGCGAACATTCAAAGGGATGTCCGGAACCACTCACCACCTCATCGAGGACGAACTCACAGCTGGACGTTCTGAGACTTCACTGCTACAAAACGCGTCCAATAGCAACCCTTTTTATGTATGTAAAATGATGACGTCACATGGAGACTGCACGTAGCTACTGCCAACGAAGCAGTACATGTTCCACATGTCATTTACACATCATGAGCACCGAAACAATCTCAACAATACTCATATTTTCCAAAGTCTTGCGCGCGATGAAATACTTCTGGCTTTAATGTAGACCCTCTTGGCTGGAATGGAATATTTCTGTCGACTGAAAGGAGGTCGTTGACCGCTTATCAAGCGAACACTAATTACGTTTCATGTTGGGTGAGTGAAAAGACGCTAACTACTCAATTTTGGTGTATCTTGTGACACTATACAGGAAGGAAGGGACACTATTTCGACTTTGTTTCCTACACCTGCACCTGAGAACTAGTGTTGACATTTGTGATCATACCGAGGACGAACTTTTTGTAAGGAAGATTATGGTAACCATTACTGTGAACACCTGTTCTTACGACTTCGTATTTGTGTGCAATGAAGAAAGTGGGGAGAAACTTCATGTCGTGTACAATCTCTCACTGCACACAGTTCAACTTCTTGTCAAAGTGATGTCAATGTGCCAAGCTATACTCGTTCCCATGAACCTTGAACACAGTATCTATTACCATACCTCTCACACCAAACCATCTCTTGTGACGGACTTGATTTGTCCCTCAAACTGATGACAATTCTGTGTGGATTTCTTTCCGGGACAATCTTATATATTGTTGTATAACAGACACTGAGCTGTGGATATTCATTATAAAACACACCAATTCTGCTAACTAATTTTCTTGTTTTAATTTATTTAAATACCATCTTGTACGGAGAACGGATGATATAAGGTTTGATACCTCCAGTTCTGTATTGCTATTTACTTGGTGTTTGACCACACCGCTATTTACAGATGTGTACACCATTTTATGCAGAGTGACACAAGTGTGATTTCTGTATGAAAAATTCAGTTTTATATTTTTTTGTGCATTCCAAGGATTTTACATTGTTTTTTGTCGTGTTTGTTGCTGTATCTATCTTGAATATTACGTATATCTTGTAATATCTATATTATTGCATGATGATGTACCTTCACGTGTTTTACTGTGTTTGCTGTCTCTTAATTTATGTACACGTGAATAAGTATGAATGATTTAAATTTTAAAAAATTGTTGTAAGTGAGAGTGAATGATTAATTGAGGTTTAAACTTTGAAAAAGTATGAGTGGGCATTAGCCATCAGTGAGTCAATGAGCAAGAAAGGTAATAATACATTATTTTTATAAAATGTTTGATTGTGAATATGAGTCAAACCAAGAACAGAAATTGTTATGTTAATTTGGAAAGAACCGTGAACGAGTTGTGAGCTGGAACACTAGATAAATCTGACATGTTTAATAAAAGAAGTTCACATTTTATGCCAGCAAGCAGGGAGTATGCGATGACTTATTAGATTGGTACCGAACATAATAAATAATGATGTGTACCCTTGGTAAAATTCCATCCCTCTCCAAACACACAGTGCCGAATAAGAGTACATGATAGCACTGTCATGTTACTCACAATCCCAGAGCCATTTCAGGGCAAATTTCTTTGATGAACCTATGTTATAAGAAATTCTGAACAAATTTAAAGAGAGCAAAAAGGGGTGGTTTTACGTCCTTGTTTTACTCAAGCTGACCGGTAACTGATGTAAGACGCAAAATAAAAAGACAAATCAAATAGGAATAAATTAATCCCACCAACAAATAAAATATGAATCAATACCAGTGACTGCCAATGTTTATCTATGTAGATTACAATTTGTTATATTCAGCGGCATGCACACCTAAGTACGAAGTCTCTGTGAAACCATCTTGCATTTGGCTGTAGGTGAGGGGATGTGCCGTGAGCCGTAACAGCCTCAGCAGAATTCGCAGCAGGTGCACAAACCCCGGGTTGTCAGACTAGACAATGCTTTGAAGTAAGCCGACTTGGCATTGGCTGCATTCGAAGTCACACACTACGTTGTATCTCTAGCCTGTGCGGGAAGATGCAGACTCTTTTTAACAAGTTGTGTGTTGCCTGGGGATGCTTGCTGTTTTTCACAGTTCCGGAAAAAAAAACATCGTTCAAATGGCTCTGTGCACTATGGGACTTAATATCAGAGGTCATCAGTCCCCTAGAACTTAGAACTACTTAAACCTAACTAACCTAAGGACATCACACACATCCATGCCCGAGGCAGGATACAAACTTGCGACCGTAGCAGTCGCGCGGTTCCAGACTGAAGCGCCTAGAACCGCTCGGCCACATCTGCCGACTATTCCGGTAGCACTCATACTGTGCACGCTACGGCTGGCAGTCAGAATTTTTGAAATTCGCAGACTGCTAAGGTAACGTCTGAGAGAGAGAACGGGAACAAGGATGTGTGGAGCACCTTCGGAAATTATAAGACACTGCCACTGCACTCAGGCCCTGCAAGGAAAAATGTTTAATGAAGTATAAAAACAGATACCATTGGTTAATATAAGCAATTTAGAAGTGAGAGTAAGAAACACGACTGTACTTACAGAGGTTCACCCTTATTGGCCAACACGCGAACGTAGACAGAGGGAGGAGGGGAGGAGGACATAGTTTTGGAGGACTAATTATCACGAATTTCGTAACGGGTTTACCACTGGAAACGTGTGTGATAGAGGGAGACCAGCGCCTTTCAAGATAGTTTCTCACTGATTGGCACTCAAAGTATTTATCATTCAGCCGATGAAAATTACGTGGCTCCAGAAAAACACAACCGAGTCTCCCCTGTTGGAAGCAGACTGCTGAAAGCCAGGAGCCGTCCCCCGTAATACTCTTCGGCCAGGCTCCCATCAGGCAGATTTTACTTCGGCAGTGAAAGGCTCTCATCCGCCTAAGCTGAAATTAGATGCAAGTCTGTGCTACAGATCTAATGACTGATCTTGCAGTCATTTCAGCCTCAACTTGCAGATTGTGAGTACAGTCAGATCCGGCCTCAAACCCGAGGCGAACTGTAGGGCACGTTCACTTATTTTTAACTTACTTACTGCGTTGGCCACACAAACAGCAGTCGGTCTTTGGCTTCACCAATCAGTCTCCTCCAGCGTTCTCGGTCCATGTATTCTTCTTCAGACAGCCCCAGCGTACTCATATCATCTCTAACCTGATAAATCCATCGGAGTCGTGGTCTTCCCCGTGGTCTTTTGCTTCTAATATCTTCCTCCATACCTGTCTCATGATCTGGCCTTCTCGACTCATTACGTGTCCATACCACTTCATTCTTCTTTCTTTGATCACTGCCACGATGTCCATTGACTTGTAAAGCTCCTGCAATTCACCGTTGATTCTTTTCCTCCATTCATCTCCATCCTACACTGGCCCAAAAATCAGTCTGAGGATGACATTCTCAAATGTCAACACTTTTATTTCCATCTTTTGAGTGATGGTACAGGTCTCTGCTCCATATAAGACTACAGGTTGTATTATTGTCTTGTAGAATTTGGTCTTTGAGGATTTCGATAGAAGCCTGGACTTTAACAGCTTTCCCAGAGCAAACCTTGACCTGTTTCCTGCTTGTGTTCGTGCGGTAATTTCCTGGTCACTCACTTTTAACTATGTTCAGTAATTTCAGTCTTCATTGTGAACACATGTTTGCAGTTAAAGGTTCGATATGCTATCAACTCCGGCCGTAGATTCAAACTCATACCCTTCTATAGCGTTTTTTACCTTTAAACACTAACCTTCGGAAATCACAGTGTGACTTACGTGAATATACTGTAATTGTTTTATCCAGATACTCGTGTATCTGAACAACATGCCAGATCCCGTATCCAGGTTTGTCAATGTTCTGGCTTATTATTATCAATGACTGTCAAACCATTTCTTTTGTAGTTGAGTGTAATAAGTTGAGTTGACTGAGATCATTGTTTAATTTCATAGATAATCGAACTCCTTTATCATTATTTTGGTGGCCAATATTTTAATTATATCACACAGACAGGCCCACTTTAATACATTAAATTAAAGATTCAGTTTTTTAAGCACCACCACCACTACCACCCTAATGACACCTTACAACTGGCTGTCAACTTTTCGAAAAAGCTATATCGGCATTTCCCTGAACATTCCAAGGAATTCGCAGAAACCCTAAATTTCGATGGCAGAATGAAATGTGAGTATAGCTTCCCAAGAATTCGTCTCACTGTGTGCCAACATGAATAATTTGGAAGTATATACTCTTGGAGTAGGGAAGCAAAGTAAGACAATAAAGGCAAGTTTTCCAGTCCAGATTTCGTACCAGTTAGTTTCATTCCAGAGCCTTCAGATGAACTAGCTGCAGTTTTAGCAGTCATACACAAGCACTCGCTTGACGAAGATCTGTATCTGAAGTCTGGGAAGTTGTACATGCCACATCAAAACACAAGGAATGAAACAGAAGTAATTCGCTGAACTATATGTCCACATTACTGTAAATGATTTACAGTAGCATTTTGGAACTTATAATGTATTCGAACATATGAATTACCTCGAACAGAACGATCTATTGACGACTTGATCTTTATTGGCACACAGTAATGAATGCTGTCGAGAGGGGATCTCAGGTTAATTCCATATTTCTAGTATTCCAGATACTAGATCTAGTATTCCAGGGGGTCTTTGACACCGTTGCTCAAATTGTGTGTCTGTAGTTCCCCAATGAACAGGCTCTCTACTGTTCTTTATCTACATAAACAAAGAAATGGTTTAACAATCATTGACTATAATAAGCTAAGGCACTGGCAAAGCTGGACACAGGATCTGGCATATGATTCAGATAGACGTATATCTAGATAGTCTATTAGATTTTTCGTAGATGATGCTGTCAGTACCATATGGAAAAGTCATCAGAAGATCAAAACTAATTTCAGAATTATTTAGACAAGTTATCTGCATGGCAGGAAAGTGACGACTGAAACTGAACAATAAAAAGTTTGAGATTCTAAAAAAAAGTTCGTTAAATTTTTGTTACACAATAAATCACTCTATTTTAGCGGTTGTGGGTTCGACTAAATACCTATGGATGCCGTTGGGAAGACGAAATGGGATTGCCTACATTACACTTGTTCGTCCTCTTCTGGAGTATTTGCTATATGGTATGGGATCCTTACCAAGTAGGACTTATGAAGGACGTCGAAAAAATACACAGAAGGGCAGTTTGTTTTGTATTGTCGCAAAATAGGGTGTGTGTATCGAAGTGTATCATAAACGACTGGGGTGACAATCATCAAAACAAAGGCAATTTTCGTTGTAGCGTGATCTTTCAACGAAATTTGAATAATTAACTTTCTTCTTTGAATGGAAAATATATTGTTAATTCCAGCCTACATAGGGATGAATGACTATCGTAATAGAATAAGACAAATCAGAGCGTTTACGGAAACATTTAGGTACCCATTTTTCCATGTACTATTTGACAGTGGAACGTTCGAGAAGTCGTCTGAAAATGTTTCTATGAACCCTCTGCTAAACAATTAAATGTAAAATGCACTCATGTACATGCGGACGCATAACTTCCGCACTACTTTACTCTGCCTGTTAGAGCCCTTCGAGAGACAGAGACACCTCAAGCGCGGCTCATTGGCCGCTAGAGTGCCTGAGAGAGGACTGGACACTCGGTAGTGGAGATAAGAAACAAATAAAACAGGGATCCGTGACCATGCATGCCTAGTTAGATGTGCCGAGCTAGAAGCATAGGCTGCATACTGTGTGATATCCAAGGCCCACGTCAATGTACCGTATTTTGATTTCGTTATTTACTCGTCATTTTATTTCTCTTTGAACTGTGTGGAGGGAGGGGGGGGGGGGTGTGGTCCGCATCAATAACTCAGGAACTGGAGAGTTTTAGCATCGTTAAAGAATATGTTTAGCCCTTCGTTTTTCGAGTTTGCATTAATCCGCCGTTTTTATTCGCCACCTTTATATGCAGATTTCCTTCGTCATGTGAAAGCTGAAATGAAGTTTTATTACGTCAGCGAACGATCTGAAATACGTTTTACGGGTTGTGTTGTTCACTCCTACTTCAGTGAGAGCTGCCCAGGCGGCCAGGTCGCCGAGTTCAGAAAGGAACAAACGGCTGCGTGAGCGCGAAATACAGTGGTACGATGTCAAAGGCCTCCACTTCTTTGATAACGGAGCAGAAAGTGGACTAAAAAGGTGGGGAACAGATGTACTGACCAAGCGTGGCCGTAGCTGCGTTTATTGTATTTCCCAACAAAAGCATTTCTTGCTACAGAACAGAGGCTGAGAGCGGGGAATACGGTTCATTGTGCAGTGTTTCCGACATGAGTGTCGGATTACAGGTAACACTCTTTATCTGTTAAGTGTTTGAAGAAATTTATCTTTGAAATTTGCTCATTTGTAGAGCTGGTTTGCGCTT
Organism: Schistocerca piceifrons; assembly: GCF_021461385.2. Taxonomy (NCBI): domain Eukaryota; kingdom Metazoa; phylum Arthropoda; class Insecta; order Orthoptera; family Acrididae; genus Schistocerca; species Schistocerca piceifrons. The sequence continues at coordinate 275,802,435 of NC_060144.1, forward strand.
CAATCGTCGTCTTTATTTCTATATGCGTTAATGACGCTTACTTTCCTCTGCGTGGTTTAGTTTTCCACTAAGCGCAAATACTGCACCGACCGCTCTTTCTTGCTTGTTTGTTATCTGCTCGAGCCATACCGCTATCTGTAAAATATTTTCAGTGCCTTACGACGCGTTTAACGCAAGTAATGGGAATACGTGTTTCGCTATCCTGCTTACGCACGAACTCAAGCGGGTTAACCAGTGTGTGTGTGGGCGTGTGCGCGCGCCCTTATATCTGTGTGTGTGTGTGTGTGTGTGTGTGTGTGTGTGTGTGTGTGTGTGTGTGTGTGTGTGAATGAGTGCGAGAGAGAGAGAGAGAGAGAGAGAGAGCATACCGCAGTGCTGCCTCTGCTTTCCGTAATACACTGAGTGTGTTGCGCTGATTACAAAAAACAAAGCGTTTTGACAATTCCTAGAGGATTGTTGTGTGATGGATCGTAAGTCTTAGAAACACACTTACGAAACATGGAAAATAAAGAGCCTGGAGACGCCGCACCACATAGGTGATCTTTTGCCATGTATTACACATGATGTACATTGTATTACGGGGTTAGTTTCTCACATTTTGGTGACCTCTGAATATTTTTCACTCAGGAATCCATGACCCAAAATGAAAATTTACGGAATCTCTTCAAAAACTACCCTATCCCTATCATCGTCTAACGGTAAGTAATTGACTGAGATGGGAGGATGTTAACTTGTGGTTAGGAATTATAAAACTTTTCCAGTGAACGTCATATTCAAAGAAGTTCAGGCTCGTTGCATTCGTTATTAACTACAACCCACGGTATTTCGACTGGGCACCTGTCATTCATCTTCAGGTCAGCCATAGAAGACTTCGATGGCTAAATCGAAGCTGACTGGCAGGTATCTAGTCGAAATATCGTGGGATGTAGTAAATGACGACCGTCAGCAATTCCGAAAGTTCTTTGAATAAATGGATAGGATCTAACCACACAGCTTGAAACGCGTACGTTTCATATGTATTCATTACCAGCGATGGCGAGGCATGACAGAATCTCTGACCAGAGAGTTATTTATCGTTGCTAGTCTGCGCTTGACCGCGCGAGTGTTTAGTTGCGAGTTGCACTCAGTCGGCAGTAGTTCTAGCGAGTGGACGGTTGCACTGAGCGGGCGTCGGCATGCGTCGGCGGCGTGCTCTCCTTGCATCTCTGGTCACGGTTCGGGACGAGGTATATTGTTATCGAAGGTAATGAAGCAGCATTGCTCTCAGCTAATGACATATGTTAATTGTAATTAATTTGTTCAAGAATTGCCCCAATAATAATTTTCTTATAAAGTAACTGATTTAAAGAAAAGTATTCATTTCAACTTAAATAATACTTCCTATGCATTCCCTCCAAGAATCAAAATTAAATTTGGGCCAGCATTGCACGGAGCTGTGCCGAAAAATAAGAGCAGATATAGATGCAGTTTTCCTCAGGTAAGAATTTATTAGGTTTAATTATTTCACAGGGCCGAAGGTCAGCGCAGCTGCCCTTATAAGATTTATCAGGTTTAATTATTGCTGTTCACATGTTACATTCAGTTCATGCTTCATTATTTAATTAATATTATTGTGGGTTTATGATCAATCTTCATTAGTTAATGTTTGTGGGAGTTTACATTTGGCCCATTATTATTCTTTGATTTTGCAAGCAGGTTACGCTTGGCTCCTTTTTACTATTCAGTTTTGTGGGAAGACAACATTTCACTTAACATTGACTTTCATATTCTTGCTGGGAGGTTACAATTTCACTATTATTGACATTTAAAATTTTGCGGGGAGGTTACAAGCTGATCTGAGCTAGCGTACAATAATTGCTGCTTATGGTGCTTAAGTTGGTCTCACTACGTACAGGCTGATTCAGTTGCCCTTATCGATGTCGTTTTATGCAAAACCCACACATGACATTTTCACATTTTCTCACTCGCTACGTGCAAACTATTAGTTCTACAGAAAAAATGAACATAGTTTTTTTTTTAAATTTAATGTAGTTAAATTTTGTAGTGGGATACGTTTTCGGTGGAGGACGCGGTTTTCGAGTTGTTCGAGAAAAACGTATAAAAGTGACCTTCAAACACAAGTCCACCCCGCCACTCATCCCTCACCAGTCCGGATTTCTACAACATTGTTCCTGACATTTCGCTCTACCCTGAACAAAACGTGCCAAGAACACGAACTATTGATCTCTATTGGTTGGGCTATTATGCCCGCAGCGTAGTCGGCTATTTTGTTAACATTATTAATTTAAACGTGCCCGTGAAGGTATTGAAGGAAAGACGACTTTTGTAAACGTTACGTTAAAAGGAATTACGTTGAAAATTTAACCCTGGTAAGCACAGTAAATTCGTAGTTAGAAGACCTGACGAATTCAACGATGCAATTGTTAATTTTATGCTGTTAAAATTCACAAAACTGTTAGGTAAAATTTACCCAAATGTCAGTTTTACAATTTGTAATTACTCGACTAAGGTGGTGGCGTAATAGAGCCACTCTATCAAGACCGAAAACGGTAGTATGTTGGAAATAATTTGTGCAGTAGCAAATTTTTCTGTAGTGGTAGGAGGGAGTGCCTTAAACAACATACCAGAAATCCTGACCAGTGGAGGCTGTGTGTGGCATTAGGTGTCTGTTTAAAGGTCACTTTTGTACATTTTTCTTGAATAACTCGAAAATTACGATATCTAGCGAAATGTATGCTAGTACAGAATTTAATCACATCACAGTTCCTACACAAAGGTCCTATTCATTCTTCTGTAGGACTAATAATTTGCGCGTAGCGAACGAGAGAATATGAAAATGCTGCGTTTGGTTTTGAAGGCCAGTTATAACACTGCAGGTTGCATAAAACGACATCGTTAGGAACAGCTGTATATACTTGCAGATCGTCCGCAACCGATATGAAAACAATATGTCTTCGAGTACGGTAATTACATATTCGCAAAACTGCCAAAATTTTATTTGTATTATGTACAAGTTTTTGGGAATGCCGGGCGAGGCCACTGGTTGTATGCGGGCAGATTCTCAAAGAGACAGCTTCCGACCAAACAAAAGTTCAACGCGATCGTCAACTGATGGAAACAGTGACAGTCTCAGGTGGTAGTCATCAGGCAGGTGCAAGGAGAAGGACATGGGCTCCTAAATTTGAAAAAAAGATGTTTTGTAACATGTTGGTAACCCAAGACAATTGAGATAGAATCCAGGTCAAACACCTGAGCGTCTCCAGTTGTCCAGAATCATGATATGGTCTGATGAATCATGTTTCATTGATAAGCCATATATGGGCTGTTGAAAGTCCACGCACTACCCGTACGAGAAGTTACCACGGGAGAGCCTCAATAAACACTTGGAGCGTAGTTGATGGAGACCACCTTATTGAATTTCTCATTTTACCACATTTCTTGACTGGTGCGAGGTATTTGTCTTGAGAGCGACTTACGTGGATTTGTGAAGGAAGATTCCTCGAAACTTCACATTGGTATATGGTACCAAGAAGATGATGATCCAGCGCTCTTTCTTTGCCTCCCCTGAACATGCTTCATAGGCATCTTGTGACAGGAAGTAAGAGGAAGGGTTACCCAGCCCCTTGCTCTGCGCGCTTTCCTGACCTCCCACTACAGCTTTTTTCCCTATAAAAATTCAGAGAGGCCAATGCGCATCCAGTTCGGCAGTATCAGTAGACAAGTCTACTAAGTACATCTTTATAGCGTTTAATTCCATAATAAGCCAGCATGCAATCTTACAGAGAGTGAGATAAAACATGATCGGTCGTTGGATGATCTGTAACGTGGTCGTCATTTTGAACATTTGTTGTAAAGTAATTTGGCTTATTGAAGCTGGCAGGACGCAGGTTGAAATTTTTTCTTTGATTGTATTAATCAGCACAATTGTGAAACCTACTCCGATGCTTTGTTTAACCTACTGAACCTTATGAGAAGAACACAAAAGGAAACACAATTTCCACACTGCTGCAGGAACTTTGTTTCATACATCCGTTCATAGGCTAATTTTTGAAAATTATTCAAAATATTGATGGGCCTTACTACCTATTACACTTTAACCTTAGCAGTTATGACTCTGAAGATATTCCCCTTCTTGTACAAAATGTTGACCGATGAATGAACAACAACCCGATTTCACTAGTGTTAATGAGATGGAAGCCTGTGGTACTGCTGAAGTCGGCGGCCCTTGGTGTCATTCGAGAGGAGTGATCTTTGTGCCGGTACCTGATTTCACCGTCTGCTTTCTCTCATCATCAAATACAGACATGACATCAAACTGTATGCACACCCATTAGTCACATACATTCAACGTATACGCTTAAGACACAATTGTTACACACCACGATGAAAGATACCATTGTGCGCAAAGGAAGAACATTATTCGCACCAAGCGAGGTGACGCAGTGGTTCGGTAGGGAGACGGTCCACACCCGCGTCCGGCCATCCTGATTTCGATTTTCCGTGATTTCTTTAAATCGCTTCAAGTAAGTGCCGGAATCGTTCCTTTGAAAGGGCACGGCCAACTTCCTTTGCCATCCTTCCCTAATCCAATGGGACCGATGACCTCGGTATTTGCTCCCCTCCCCCAAATCAACCAATCAACAAACCAACCAACATTATTCGTTTAGAGGGCGGAAGCCACCTCTCTGGGACTCCAAGACTGTTACTATTGTTGCTGTTGTGATCACAGCAGACCAATGACTGGATTGGTACCTCTCTCTACGCTCTACTGCACTGTGCAGGCATCATCTCTGCCTATATCCATTTGAAATTGACTAATGTAGTGAATCTTTGGTCTCCTTCTTCAAGTTTTATTCTCATACTACACAGCCCTCCTTCAGGAAATTAACGATTCAGTGATTCCTCAGAAGGTGTGCTATCAACTGATCCCTTCTGGTAGTCAAACTGTGCTATCCATTCATTTCCCGATCAATTCGATTCAGTACCTCCGCATTATCTGGAATACACATCTGACCTTCAGCTTTCTACTGTAGCTCCACATTTGAAAAGCCTCTCTTCTACTGAATAAAATGTTTTCGGGCTTGCAGCCGCGTCAAGTGATTAAAATGCAAAGAGATTTCGACCAAGCACTTCTTGCCCATCGTCAAGGGGAATGATTCCTGATTGGTTGGTGGTACGTCCTAATATGAAAGATTTTTAATAAAAATTATACCAGTTGATGTCCCACCATCATACAATTTAAATATGGATGTACGAAGGTTAATATAAACGAGTTGCCGCCTGTGGCGTTACTGGTGCTCACAGCCTCGCCATATATGGGCACTGGTTTATTTCGCTTTTGCTGTGCCCGCTTCAATCTTGCGACCTCTTGATCCGACGCTGATCTGAGCTGCAAGCCGTCACCGCTATTAGGAGTGTTATGGACGATTTTTATTTCGATGGTGTCTTTAGTTACACAATCCCAGAAGCCGAAAATGTGAGCCTTGACAGAGATCTCGTCAAATTCGAGTCAGTAAACATTTTCTAACGCATACTTGGCTAAACCGGATTTTTCAGAATAGCGGAGGTGATGAACTTCTCATGCTTCTTCCTGTGTTGCTCAACATTACGCATTGTTTGTCCCACTTAAGACTGACCACACTCGCAAGGTTTCTTGTAGACTCCAGGTATTCTGATATCTGCCCCATCTTTAATTGCTCTCAGTAGTTACCGGATGTTTGTTGGGAGGCCTTAAGATCGATTTGATGTTGTGTCTTTTCAGCAGGCGGCGTATCTAGGCCGACAAGGAACCACAAAACGGCTAAAAAGGAATTTTCTTTTCCTGTCCTTATCGGTGGTATCATTGTGACTCGTGGCTCACACTAACGGTTTACGGGACTGTTTAATGAAAGAAGTCATAGAAAGAAAAAGCACCGATGACACGATGGACTGCAAATTAAGGCGGCCTTGGATCCATGTATTAAGAGGTTTTAGCGGGCATGGCAAACGCGGAGTCTATGTATGCCTACATATGGTGATGTTGTGAGCACCAGTGACGTCATAGCCGGCAGCTCGGACTCACGAGAAACACGGGGCTCTCAATGAACTTGTGATCACACTAGTCGGCTTGTCTGCCACACTTCGCGAACGCTCAGCTTCGTGCAGGGCCCACGAGAAATCAAAATGATAATGTAACCACTGAAGGCCTTAACTTCGTCGAGTTATATCGAGAGTTTGCATGCATTTAAATGCGCAGTTAAGAACTATTAAACCCATCTGAAATAATAATTCGCTCCCCGCCAGAGAGGATGCTATCACGTGCTGCGACGTACGCGCCACTGCCTGTCTTTCTCGTGGGCCTCGCGCCAGCTAGTATGTAAGGGCGCATCAGCAGCCTTCAGCAGTCATTCCACTTAACAATGACCAAGCAGTGCTTAGTGGGAAGATAGTGGCATTTTAATCACCTGACGCCACTGGCTGGAAGTTCTGAAGCATTTTATTTATTGTTACCGCCGCGAGAGCCTAAATTCTTACATTTTTCCTTTTCTGGTCTGAACTATTTATCACCTGCAGCTACGTTTCACTTTCAGATAAATACCTCCCAAAAAAACTTCCAAAATTTAAAATTTGTATTCAGCTTAACAAATTTGTCTTTCTCGGAAACGCTTTTCTTGCTGTTACCAGTCTGTATTTCATATCTTCTCCACTATGACCATCATCAGTTATTTTGCTGCCCATACATGAGTAGTAATACTCATCTGCTATTTTTCTTGGATAATTTTCTTATCTAATTCCTTCAGCATCGATTGATTAGATTCTATAACATTGGTTTTACTTTTGTTTACATTCATAAATAACGTTTTAAAGATACTATCCTTTAAATGCGAACATTTTTAGGTTAGGCTTTACCGTGACTGTTACTGACATTAAACGAAACAACAAGTTTACTGTTACCAGTCACCGTTTTATTTATTTCCACGACGCGTTTCGAAGGTTTAAACCTCCATCATCGGGTGGATCTACATTAGTTAGTATTAATTTGTGTGTGTGTTGTGTTACGATTCTAGGAGGAACTTGTGGCGCTGCCTCTAGTGGTCACAGGTTCCTTCAAGTTACGACAGCAAAAGGAACCTGTGACCACTGGAGGCAGTGCCACAAGTTCCTCCAAAAATCGTAACACAACACACACACACAGAGGATGCTATCCAATGTAAATCCACCGGATGATGGAGGTTTAAACCTTCGAAACGCGTCATGGAAATAAATAAAACTGTGACTGGTAACAGTAAGCTTGTTGTTTCATTTAAAGATACTATCCATTTGGTTCAACTACTCTTCCAAGTACTTTGCCATCTATCGTAGAATTACAATATCATCACCAAATATCATACTTTTAATTTCTTCTCCATGGACTTTAATTTCTTTTGTAAATTTATTCTTGGTTTCTTTTACTACTTGCTCATTGTCGCACGCGCAGCTACTGATTCCCTTTCATGTTCATCGACCCTTATAACTGCAGTTTGGTTTCTGCGTAAGTTGTAGATAATTTTTGCTCTCAGTATTTTATCACTGTTACCTCCGTCAAAAAAGGTGTTAAACTTTGTCTTATTCCCAAGCTTTAAACACTGAGTTTGAAACCGGTGCGGTCTACAAGATATTCAGGTTTTTACGAAGGCCCCAGGATCCTCAACGGTTATCGACCCCTCAGACGGCGGACTGATCCAAATTAATAATCGCCAGGATCAGCTGACGAAAAATCTTTAATGAGTCATAAACTAATTTATATACAAGACCTGCTTTCACAAATTCATCGCGGCGGGGACGCGGTGGCACTGAAGCTCGCCTATGTCATGAGCACGTGGCCGTGTTTGAGGGCTGCGCGGTGCGGGCTGGGCTCTGTTATTCGGACACGACGAGACCTGTCGCCGGGCTGTCCTCCTGCCGCAGCCGCCCACGTGACGTGTGTCGCGAGTTCTGCGCTGCTGCGGACAGCTTCTCATCCCTCTCGGCCCTGTCCGGTGTGGCGACTTCCGCTGACAGCGCCGCGCTACGTTTTCCAGGCCGGCAGATACGCTAGGCGTGGAGTTATCTGCATACAGCGACACCGCAGCGCATCTAACTCTGCCGACCGTATGTGAACACGTGCCAGATAAGTTCTCCACAGGCTAATACTTGAAACAGCAAATACGTACCGTACTGAAATAAAAGTGACCAAAACAATGTTTCCCATCATTTGCATATCAGCGAACGTCTCTGAGGTGACCTAAAAGCAAGATAGGCAGGAACTTACCATGTAGAGAGTACCTGCCTCTGATAAGCTATCATTGGTCAGTTTGTCCTGACGTCACCGAGGGGACTGCAGTGTCGCAGTTGTAAGAGGTCCATGATTAAGGAATTTGTTGCTAGCGCACTCGAGCAGATGTAATTTCGATGGATTGCTCACGCGCTGCCTGCGATATGTAAGCTGTAAGAGAATCTCAGACCACAGAGCAGTGTTGTATGCAGTAGGAACTGTGTAGCAGTTGTAGTAGTCGTAGTGTGTCGCGTGTGTGGAGTTGGATGGGCCGGTCGTGGGAAGCGATGGCGGACCCTGAGCATTGTAGTATAAGGTAAAAGCACCCTCGCGCATATGTACTATTGTTATATCAGGCCCCATGTAAAATGTTTTAAAAAATCTCTTAATAATAATCTTTCTCATAAAAAAATTAACTTTTGACAATCATTCATCTCAATTTAAAGAATTTACTAATTTCTCCAATCGATAGTCATCCTGATTATTGCAAAGAAAAACCAGTTGTTTCTTTTTATACATGACCAATCTATCGGCCAGCATTGCACTGAGCTGTGCCAGAAAAATTTCTTATAGGAGCAGATATATACGCGTTATCCGGCGACCTTATGAGGTAAGAATTTTCTATTTATTCAGAATGATTTTTCAGGGCCATGACGCAGCGCCGCTGACGTTCAAAATTTACCAGTTTAAATCCACAGTCAATTATTGAAAGGTATAAGTGAGCCACAATTGTTATTGAGAAATTAGTCACGTTATTATTGGTAGGTTACGGAATAATAAACTGTTGCTAGGTTTCACTAAATGTCAATGCTATACATATTTTCACTGTTGGGTAGTTACGCTAAATGTGAATATTATTCATATTATTTTATTGTGGGCAGGTTACACAGTTCTACGTTGCACTAAGCGAGGGGGTCACCAAACTACGGCCCGGACCCGCTCCATCGACGGTACTTAAATTTGACTGATGAAACTTAGGGAACACAAGATGTTGTGATACAATTTTAATTTACTCTGAAGGGCCAAAGAATCTGGCACACGTGCCTAATATCGTTTAGGGCCCCGTCGAGCACGCAGAAGTACCGCAACACGACGTGGCATGAACTTGACCAAAGTGTAAAGTAGTGCCGGAGCGAATTGACACCATGAATCTTGCAAAGGTGTCCATGAATCCCTATAGTACGAGGGGGTAGAGATCTCTTCTGGATAGCCAAGATACGCTCAAAAATGTTCATGTCTGGGGAGTTTAGTGGCCAGCGGAAATGTTTAAACTCAGAGTGTACCTAGAGCTACTCTGCAACAATTCTGGACGTATGGGGTGTCACATTGTCCTGTAGCAATTGCCCAAGTCCGTCGGAATACAGAATGGACAGGAATAGAAGCAGGTGACCAGACAGGATGCTTACGTACGCGTCACCTGTCAGACTCGTATCTAGACGTGTCAGGGGTCTCATATCACTCCAGCTGCACATGCCCGACACTATTTCAGAGTCTCCACAAGCTTGAACAGACACCTGCTGACATGCAAGGTCCATGGAGTCACGAGGTTGTCTCAATATCCGTACACTTCCATTCGCTCGATTCAATTTGAAACGATACTCGTCTGACCAGGTAACATGTTTCCAGTCATCAACAGTCTAATGTCGGTGTTGACGGGCCCAGACGAGGCATAAAGTTTTGTGTCGTGCAGTCACCAAGGGTACACGAGTGGGCCTTCAGCTCTGAAAGCCCATATCGATGATGTTTCGTTGAATGGTTCCCACGCTGACCCAGCTGGCGCAGCATTGAAATCTGCAGCAATTTTCCGAAGGGTTGCAAGTCTGTAACATTGAATGGTTCTCTTCAGCTGTCGTTGGTCCCGTTCTTGCAGGGTCTTTCTCCAGTACCAGCGATGTCGGAGATTTGATGTTTTACCGAATTCGTGACATTCAAGGCGAAATGGTAGCACGGGAAAATACCACTTCATCGCTACCTCGGAGAAGCTGTGTCCCATCGCTCGTGCGCCGACTATAACACACGTTCAAACTTACTTAAATCTTGATAACCTACCATTGTAGCAGCAGTAACCGATCTAACAACTGCTTGTTGTCTTATATAGGCGCTGCCGACCACAACGCCGTATTCTGCCTGTTTTTATACCTCTGTATTTGAATGCGCGTGCCTGTACCAGTTACTTTGGCGCTTCATTGTAAGTATTATGTTAAGAACACTAGGAGACCTTCACACGTGCGAAAAGCTCCTGGGTGTTATTTTTCTTAAATTTACTATGTTCAATGGTCGCGACACATTAGGAGAATTTGCAAATTCCGGGCGATCTGTTCATACACTGCATCATGCATCCGCAAGCACTCTATGGGAAAGACTTAGATACTTCTTGTGTAATGAAACCGGTCCTTCCAGTCGTAAAATTCATTCGAGGACATGCACTCATTCTCTTGAAGAAATTGATTCTGAATTCTGCCACTTGCCAGATCACACAGCAGTGAGTTGGATCAACTGCGGTCAGTTCCTGTTGGGTTTTTACTAGCACCGAAACCAATTAGTTTTTTTCTCACTGAAAAAGACAGAGCTGATCCACAGCTGTCAGATCCTACCTGGGTGCCAAAGCTGTCATTTTTGGCCTACATCACATCTCACTTGAATGAATTGATATGTAAACTTTAGGGAAAGGATGAACTCGCCTGTGATCCCCGAAGAAGCATCAAAGAATTTCGAAGAAAATTGTCATTGTTTTGTAGTACGGCTTGAAACAGAAAATTGTCTCATTTTCACTATTTTAAAGAGCTTTGTGCTCCAATCTCCGAAGATGTCAAACTTGATTTCCGATGTAAATTTTTCTTAATTTGAAGACGCCTTCTCCAGATAGATTTTCAAATTTTGGCAGAAATGAATAGTATTCGTCTATTATACAATACATTTGATTGTATTCTTGACGATGTGCCAGTTGAGCTATAGTTGGAACTCACTGATTTGCAACCAGATGACTTGTTGAAAGAGACGTAAAGAGAAGGAAAACTTATTTTCACCGCTGCTTAACTGACATCAAGTTTCCGAAACTGAAGAAATTTGCAGCTGGTAGGGAGGCAGTGTTTGGAATAACTTATATCTGTGAACAAACGTTTTCGTAAATGAGGTATGTTCAGTTAGTATATAGAGCGAGATTGACTAATGGACATTTGAAAGCAATTCTCTTGATTGGATGCGAAATATCAAACGAACCCTGTATGATATCTTAAAAGCCAAACATCAGTTTCAAAATCCGACGAACGCTTTTGTTATTTAGTTTGTGAGATAGGGTATGTGCACAATAGGTCTGATGTAACTATCTTTCTGCTAACGTCGCATTGTTTGATAACGTTTTTAGTAAATAAATATATTGATTGTCCTTGTTTTTTGTGCACTGTGTGCCACGACGCATCCACGATGAACACGGAACGCTGAACTTGTTTTGTGTCTTTCTTCACAGAGCTTTCGTTCTGGCTTGCAAGTATTGTGCAGAATGTTGATGTGGCACGCGCTCATCATTTTGTTGTTATTCAGCCCACTGCGAAAAAAGTTTTGTGACCTCGGCGCTAAGCGATGAACGCGATTTTCTTCCTCGGTGTAAACTCCAGGACATTTCAAGACAATTAATGTTCCATTTCGTCATGCTGGAAGCTATTGTTTTCTCTTTTGATTATTTTATTACATTTTTGCCGAACGTAAACACAAGACCCCACCTGAGCTAGGATTCATACATTCACTCGGTAAATTACTACCAGAACGAGACAGATGAAAGCAGCGGAATTCTGCATAGCGAGCCTCACAGTCTCTCGCAGTTTCGTATGTTTACTGTTTGTAATAATTACGTTTATATCAATTGTATAATCGTTATATCCTTTTCATATTGTCAGCAAAACTACGATCGTAGTACCACTACAGGAAGATATTGTTTTGTTGCGTATATGAGTGAAAAGGATGAAGTTCTGGGAATCCTTCCCTCATTTCCCGCAAAATATTTCTGTTTGAGATTCCCACTGTCTAAATAGTTTCCCACTGCCTAACTCGCAATTTTTTGTGTATTTGACTAAAAAGGACTTACATCAGCTCGACATGGTCTCATGAAAAATGTATATAAACTAAAAAAACAATAGTATTGTTACGCATCAAATACGTTACTAAAATTAGAGAATAAAGTTGATGTTACAATCTGTCTCAGAATATATTCAAACTGTACCAATGCACTCAGACATTCTGCTGATGGAGATGAGACCACTTTCAGAAATCACAGTAATTCTATCACGACTGGCGATAAGTTTTGTAGCAGGCTGACGATTTCTTGTGACACCTTCCAGTGAATCGTCGATGTTCTTGCATTTGAAGACCCTGTATCCTGCCAGGCATTTCAAGGTACTCGTGTATTATCTTCAATTCTGAACAAATTGAGAGCAAATTTAGAGCCCAGTTGTCTTTGCATCTACTTTTGACATTAATATAATAGGGTTTCCGGTTATACAGGTGCCTAGTTTGACGCATAACTGACTGGAATGACGTTTTTCACAATTCGTGTTGGTTGCTCCTCATTCATGTAATTATTTGAGGAAACAGAATTATTCTTTGGCCCAACCGCTCAAAACTCCAAATCTCGACGAGACAGCTGCAGGAGGATTATTCTGAACCATCGAAGAGGTACGTGTTCTCATCTTCGATGGGATGAATTCCGGTAGCCGACTGAATTACATCTGCTGATGTGATACTTCGGTTGATGGTGAAATACAGCTTAATTGCGGCATGGGAGCAGCAACTATATTCTACTTTGTATTCACGATGAATAGTGAGTTCGTTGAAAGAATAATAAAAGAACCGGAAGGAGTTGAGCTATGCACTGAAGCTATGGCTTACGACATAGGAGCCAAAAGTTTTGACGTCAGGAAGTAGCTAAGTAGCTTGGGCTATCCAAAAATAAATCATATTTATCAAATCATGTAGATTGTTATTGGCACTGCCATGAAACCATTTATTAGGCGAAGGAGTAGTTGTGCCAGACACATGACCGGACAAAGAAGTTAACGGAAAATCTGCGTTTCATATTTCAGAGGTTCTCGTGCACGGTAAATTGTGATGATAGCTGCACAGTTACTTTAACGCTACTCTACGGGAGCTGTGAAATGTGTGCCAAAGAAAACTCAAAGGTGATTTAACTGAACTAGTAAACGATCGTCCCAAGCTCGAGTTACGCCGAAGACGACATAATTTCCCTGAAAAACGGATAGGGCTTCAACCTTAACAGATGGAGTGTCGTAAGAAGATTTTCGGTCGTTTTTTCGGTTATAATTTTAGGAATAAGTGTGACTCTCTATGTGTTTTAGAAAAATGTGTTGACATCTGTGTACTCAGTCTTAGGTCTCTTTAACAATGTAATGAGCTTGGAAACATATCACATATTGACTGCTAGGTTGAAGCAAGACTATCTAGCAGTTTATTAACTCTGTCTTTTAGTTTTGAATAACGGGCACTTTCTGGTATTTGTTTGGTCTCGGATATAACAGTCTTCTTTCCGTTATTTATTAATGAAACTGTAAAAAACCGGCATGTCAATTTGCCGCAGCAGCAGTGCTAAAATTTTTGGTTTCTAAATAAAACATTTTTAAAAACGAGTAATATTTACTCGGAAAATTTCCACTGCTTTGAAACATCGTATTATTATACAAATCTGCAAAAACGATCGGCACAATTTTAATAACAACGTCTATAGTTAGAACCTAGCAAGAAACACATGGTATAAGAATCGGAAAACATAGCAGAGACAGTAACGTAACTGGTGGCATATGGCACGGCGTATTAGGTGTTTCGCGTGCATATGGAGTATGCAAGTCTTGCCCCCGCCTGGTCTACAGGTTAGCTTCTCGATGTTGTCATCGGGTATGAGTTGTATTGCAGAATCCTTAGTTGGTAAGTATTTTGTGAAGTGCAGTCGCAATGAAGTACAATGCTCTATTTAATTTAAAGGATTAAAAACGGGAGGAAGTACAACAATTCAGAGTCAGCAGTGAAGGAGAAAGAAAAAACATCCACAGTGTTCGTTGGAGGCGAAGCTACAAAAAAAATGGTTGAAATGGCTCTGAGCACTATGGGACTCAACTGCTGAGGTCATTAGTCCCCTAGAACTTAGAACTAGTTAAACCTAACTAACCTAAGGACATCACAAACATCAATGCACGAGGCAGGATTCGAACCTGCGACCGTAGCGGTCTTGCGGTTCCAGACTGCAGCGCCTTTAACCGCACGGCCACTTCGGCCGGCGGCGAAGCTACATTTGACTGATATACCTACTACTTGGTTGACGTGCTACAAACTTGGGATAATAACTGAACCCCTAATTTTGTGGTCGTTTCAGAGTGAAAAGATGATACCATCCAAAAGTCATCAACTTTTGACCTTTTGCTCTTGCTGTCGCAGCAGCTGTCTCCTTCGCCACTGCAATCTTTTGCTGGAGACGATGAGACCGTTCCCTGCCATGGCCTCAACCCCATATCGATCATGGTCTCTTACTCCTTCACTTTCTTTAGAATTTTACATTCTTTGCACTACGTCTACGTTGTTCATTGGAAGTAACAGAAAAACAAAAATAAAAAACGGAAATCGTTTATTTCTGAAGCCGGTTATTTCTAGCACTTTTAATTGTCAGCTTGAACTGGAGACGAAAAGAACAAGCGTAAACGAAAACCGCTGTCCCTACTGAGGCTGGCGACCTTGTCTGTTATGATGGCGTCTCTTCCCAGGCTGTGCCGCCTTCAACTTTCATTGTTAACCATCTGCTCCATATTGTCACATTGCATTGGTTCGCGCATGCAGGTAGGCAACCCAATGAACAGCTTTGCAAAGCGGGCTGCGATCGCGCCTATCCGAACAATTCGTGTAATGAATTGTTCGCAAGAACTGATGTTTGTTGAGTCACAAACTGTAACCATGAGCATCTGTAATGTGAACAGAAAACTTGGAGGGAGGTTCTATCCACTGATGTGTCTGTTTACTGTATGTCTTGCGATTTGGAGCAGTCGTTTTCTGAAACCCCAGAGGTACTTAAGAATAACCCAGTATGTCCCACCCTTCCCCAAGCTGGAAAACGAAGTGATGGAAAATATTTTTTTCATATTGTTAATTATGACTATACATTAATTATATTACAATCCGAAAACAATTGATAGTGAAAGGGTTAAGGCAACTGCTGCACTCATCGCTGATGTAACGGTAACCATTACTTTTCCTTGCTGTTCGTATTAAAAGGAGCGGTTAATAAGCTCTATAGCTCTATAAAGCTTATAACATAAATTTACTGTCAATTGAAAGTAAAACAAAACGAAAATGAATACAGTCTGCTCGAAAGTGCATTTATCTGCATATCTGCATAAGCTGTTGCGTAACATTCAGTACCGTGTAGTTGTACCACGCGCACTTTTACATGCTCGGATCCTCAACGATATTCCCCCAAAAACGATCGAGACGTTGCTGATCAAACTTGTTCCACTCTGCGGAGGGGATTCTCCTGTGATTATCCACTGTTTGAGGAGGGTTGCTGTGACAATGCACTATAAATTTCATACAGTCCCAGGCTTGATCAGTAGGTTTCATCTCGGAAGATACCAAAGGACCCTCCGTCCGATAGACTGCTCATTCCTGGAGGAAGAGATTCGCGAGGCGGTCGTGATGTGGTCGTTCATTACGTCTTGAGAGACGAACCGATCACTAGAATGTTGACTGTAACGCTGGACAAAAGATTGAAGCATCGCGTATTACCACAGCCGAAAAACTACACTCGGTACAGACAGGAGGAGTTCCAACGCAGTACCGGTCCTAAACGAGACTGTCCCACCATCCTGGTCAAAAATGGTTTAAATGGCTCTGAGCACTATGGGACTTAACATCTGTGGTCATCAGTCCCCTAGAACTTAGAACTACTTAAACCTAACTAACCTAAGGACATCACACACATCGATGCCCGAGGCAGAATTCGAACCTGCGACTGTAGCGGTCGCGCAGTTCCAAACTGTAGCGCCTGGAACCGCTCGGCCACACCGGCCGGCCATCCTGGTCAACCCGCGGGCTGCTAGTCTGAGATGCGTATTGGTACCTGGTGGCCTCCACGCCCTTATACTACAATCATCGGGCTTCAGAGGAATCTTGCGCTAGTCGGTGAAGTGAATTGGATGCCGGTGAGCCATGTTACATTTCAGGCGTTTCCTTCCCAACCTTCTTCGCGCACAACGGTGCCCGGTGGTTTGGGTCAAGAGAAATACAATGGTCTTTTTCATTCTCTGCGGCTATATTTGAATCTCAATTTGTAGGCGGTCATCAGAAACTGGAGTTGTTGACGCTGACGAACACTATGAGGAATGTATTCAATGTACTGTGTCCCACGATAGCTATTCAATGTTCTTCAAGTGATGTCGTTTGTAGTAACAAATAAGCGGGCATTTCCCGTTAGAATAAGCCTTATCGGTGTAAAGTGACATCGTGCGCACGTTGTGAGGTCAACAACCGTAATCCCTCAATTTCATTGGGTATCGAAAAATTCATATAAAAATCTTTGTGTAAATATAGGGTTGTTGTATAAGTTCGTAGCGTTTTTCGGTAAGTTTAATAAACACAGCCGATACAGATAACAGAGACTTTAGTCATCAATGATAGCTGCATATTCTCCTTCACTATTTACAACGGTCTGCCAACGCCGAGGTAAATTTTCGATTCTGCAGCTGTAGAAATCACGTGGTTTTGAGGCGAAGAACTTGTCGAGCCATGTTCGGAGCGCGTTTTCATCATGAAAGGAAGTTCCTTGAGGGCTGTTAGATGGAGAGCGGAAAAGGTGAAAATTTGAGGTTGCAAGATCAGGTAAATAAGTTGGGTGCCGAATGACTTACCAACCAAACTCCTGTATAGTGTTTTTAGTCAGTCTAGCAGAATGCAGGCGGGCGATATCGTGGAGTTAGCATCACTTCACGCAGTCTTCCTAGCCGCTTTTCTTGGGCTGCGTCTGCAAGACGTCTCAGTTGGTTGGTTGGTTGGTTGTTTCGGGGAAGGAGACCAGACACCGAGGTCATCGGTCTCATCGGATTACGGAAGGACGGGGAAGGAAGTCGGCCGTGCCCTATGAAGGGAACCATCCCGGCATTTGCCTGAAGCGATTTAGGGAAATCACGGAAAACCTAAATCAGGATGGCCGGACGCGGGATTGAACCGTCGTCCTCCCGAATGCGAGTTCAGTGTGCTAGCCACTACGACGTCTCAGTTGTTGACAGTGAATGTCAGCAGTGAGTACTACACGTCGAGGAAGCAATTCGTAGTGTACCACACCTTCTCTCTTCGATCAGATGCATTATCTTTTGATGATGATGACGTTTGGTTTGTGGGGCTCTCAACTGCGAGGCCATCAGCACCCGTACAAGGTCCCAATTTTTTGCCCAGTCCTGTTTTTAAACAGTCCAATCTAGCCACGGAACCCGGCCAGGAATTGAACCCGGGATCCCGTGATCCAGAAGCAGCAACGCTAGCCACTCGACCATGAGCTACGGACGCATTATCTTTTGTGGATACGCGCCAATCTTTGTACGGGAAGTAACTGCTTTGTTTTGGATAAACCATTCCTTTGTTTTTCTTGTATTAGGTTTTGGCTACGAGCAAGCGGTATCCATACAGGCGGTTTTTGAACCTTCCCCATTGCATGCAAACGTCGCACGGTGGTGGAATGATCACAGTTCACATTTGCCAGTTCTCAAGTAAACTGACGTAGATCATTGTGGACCAATGCGTTTATACTAACTTCATCAAACTCCGAAGGTCTTCCCGAATGTGAAGTCACTAATGTCAAACGATCCTCCTCAAAACAAGGAACCCATTTCTTTGCAGTGCTCTGTCCAGTGGCATTATCCCCATAAACGGTAGAAATGTTTGTAGCTGCCTCCGTTGTTGTCAGCCGGTTACTGAAACTGAACAGTAGAATATGTTGGAAAAGTTCCGGTTTCTCCACCTGGCACTTCATTTTCTAGCGTCCACTGCTCCACTCACAGTCTCCAAATGGCAAAACGACAAATGTAAAACTCAAATAGGACCAGTTAACTACGAATAAAAAATGACAATCGATAAACAAACCCATAACAACGGGAATACCAACATACAAAACAGATACTCTACGAACTTAATGCACCAACGTAATAGTTGTCTGTGTAAGCAACGTACTGTTAGACCCACTGCTTTCATTTGATGTAAAATGAAAAATTTTGCAGTTGATTAACAAAAAACAAGCAGTTAATTTTATAAAGTTAATTACAGTAACATTTTTCACTAATTTTTCTATCGTTATTCCGAGGAAAAAAAAATGAAATGAGAATCGTGATGCAAGAACAAAGTTTGAGCACAGGATCAGATCAGGAGGTGAGCATTGCGCGGCACTGCTCCCTCTACTACAAATATTTCTTCATTTACAGAAGGGACGGGAAAGCGATTATCATTTGAAAGCGTTTGTACACTCATGAGTCCTTGAAATAGTCTATCATATACTAGTAAGTACCGTTCACGACCGCGCAAATTTGCGCAAGAAGTCACACGGCAGAGTTTTGTTAAGTGTTGAGTTAATTATAAGAGTGTTAGAGCTGCGTCATTTAAATGCAGAGAAGTGTAAATTGCAACTGACTCGTCTGATTTACGAGTTGTGGCATAATTCTGCTGAACTCGCTGCACTCTTCATAAATTCGAGATCGGCTGTGACCGTTTGATATGTCCTAGTCGATTAAAGCAAAAGTAAGGAAGGGCCTTTTTTAACATTATCTAAATTTTCACGTAATAAAAGTATGTTGTAATGTAGCGTAACAGACACTTGTGGCGAGCACATAAAATTGCTTGAAATTGTGCGTCCTTTTCTACATCTACATCTACATTGATACTCCGCAAGCCACCCAACGGTGTGTGGCGGAGGGCACTTTACGTGCCACTGTCATTACCTCCCTTTCCTGTTCCAGTCGCGTATGGTTCGCGGGAAGAACGACTGTCTGAAAGCCTCCGTGCGCGCTCTAATCTCTCTAATTTTACATTCGTGATCTCCTCGGGAGGTATAAGTAGGGGGAAGCAATATATTCGATACCTCATCCAGAAACGCACCCTCTCGAAACCTGGCGAGCAAGCTACACCGCGATGCAGAGCGCCTCTCTTGCAGAGTCTGCCACTTGAGTTTGTTTAACATCTCCGTAACGCTATCACGGTTACCAAATAACCCTGTGACGAAACGCGCCGCTCTTCTTTGGATCTTCTCTATCTCCTCCGTCAGACCGATCTGGTACGGATCCCACACTGATGAGCAATACTCAAGTATAGGTCGAACGAGTGTTTTGTAAGCCACCTCCTTTGTTGATGGACTACATTTTCTAAGCACTCTCCCAATGAATCTCAACCTGGTACCCGCCTTACCAACAATTAATTTTATATGATCATTCCACTTCAAATCGTTCCGCACGCATACTCCCAGATATTTTACAGAAGTAACTGCTACCAGTGTTTGTTCCGCTATCATATAATCATACAATAAAGGATCCTTCTTTCTATGTATTCGCAATACATTACATTTGTCTATGTTAAGGGTCAGTTGCCACTCCCTGCACCAAGTGCCTATCCGCTGCAGATCTTCCTGCATTTCGCTACAATTTTCTAATGCTGCAACTTCTCTGTATACTACAGCATCATCCGCGAAAAGCCGCATGGAACTTCCGACACTATCTACTAAGTCATTTATATATATTGTGAAAAGCAATGGTCCCATAACACTCCCCTGTGGCACGCCAGAGGTTACTTTAACGTCTGTAGACGTCTCTCCATTGATAACAACATGCTGTGTTCTGTTTGCTAAAAACTCTTCAATCCAGCCACACAGCTGGTCTGATATTCCGGAGGCTCTTACTTTGTTTATCAGGCGACAGTGCGGAACTGTATCGAACGCCTTCCGGAAGTCAAGAAAAATAGCATCTACCTGGGAGCCTGTATCTAATATTTTCTGGGTCTCATGAACAAATAAAGCGAGTTGGGTCTCACACGATCGCTGTTTCCGGAATCCATGTTGATTCCTACATAGTAGATTCTGGGTTTCCAGAAATGACATGATACGCGAGCAAAAAACATGTTCTAAAATTCTACAAGAGATCGACGTAAGAGATATAGGTCTATAGTTTTGCGCATCTGCTCGACGACCCTTCTTGAAGACTGGGACTATCTGTGCTCTTTTCCAATCATTTGGAACCCTCCGTTCCTCTAGAGACTTGCGGTACACGGCTGTTAGAAGGGGGGCAAGTTCTTTTGCGTACTCTGTGTAGAATCGAATTGGTATCCCGTCAGGTCCAGTGGACTTTCCTCTATTGAGTGATTCCAGTTGCTTTTCTATTCCTTGGACACTTATTTCGATGTCAGCCATTTTTTCGTTTGTGCGAGGATTTAGAGAAGGAACTGCAGTGCGGTCTTCCTCTGTGAAACAGCTTTGGAAAAAGGTGTTTAGTACTTCAGCTTTACGCGTGTCATCCTCTGTTTCAATGCCATCATCATCCCGTAGTGTCTGGATATGCTGTTTCGAGCCACTTACTGATTTAACGTAAGACCAGAACTTCCTAGGATTTTCTGTCAAGTCGGTACATAGAATTTTACTTTCGAATTCAATGAACGCTTCACGCATAGCCCTCCTTACGCTAACTTTGACATCGTTTAGTTTCCGTTTGCCTGAGAGGATTTGGCTGCGTTTAAACTTGGAGTGGAGCTCTCTTTGCTTTCGCAGTAGTTTCCTAACTTTGTTGTTGTACCACGGTGGGTTTTTCCCGTCCCTCACAGTTTTACTCGGCACGTACCTGTCTAAAACGCATTTTACGATTGCCTTGAACTTTTTCCATAAACACTCAACATTGTCAGTGTCGGAACAGAAATTTTCGTTTTGATCTGTTAGGTAGTCTGAAATCTGCCTTCTATTACTCTTGCTAAACAGATAAACCTTCCTCCCTTTTTTTATATTCCTATTAACTTCCATATTCAGGGATGCTGCAACGGCCTTATGATCACTGATTCCCTGTTCTGTACATACAGAGTCGAAAAGTTCGGGTCTGTTTGTTATCTGTAGGTCCAAGATGTTATCTCCACGAGTCGGTTCTCTGTTTAATTACTCGAGGTAATTTTCGGATAGTGCACTCAGTATAATGTCACTCGATGCTTTGTCCCTACCACCCGTCCTAAACATCTGAGTATACTTTGTAAGCTTACATTGTGTGGTTCAAGTTGTCGCATAAGGTTTCTCTTTTAGAAGTTATCTCCAGATTTACTAATATGAATTGGACGTCAGAGCCACCACTTATTCGCAGTGACGTAATAGAGTTTATGGGAGACAGCTTTCGTAAACTGATTTCACCAAGTGATACGAGGGAAAAGTTCATATTAATTTTGACACTTTTTTCTAAATGTTTGAAATGGCTCTGAGCACTTTAGGACTTAACATCTAAGGTCATCGGTCCCCTAGACTTAAAACTACTTAAACTTAACTAACCTAAGGACAGCACATACATCCATGCTCGGGGCAGGATTCGAACGTGCGACCGTAGCAGCAGCGCGGTTCCGGACTGAAGCGCCTAGAACCGCTCGGCCACTACGGCCGGCGACACTATTTTCAGTAAAGCTTTTTGAAGCAATTAAGTATTTCAGTCGAAGCACAAGGTCAAAATGCTTGGTTCTGATAACTAGTCTTGATTAAAAGGCAACGTTCTGATTACAATTCATTAATTACAGCATCGACAGCACTTGTAACTGTCTAGACGAAAACCAATTTCAGTTTAGTAATCGTCTGACGAAATGGAGTCGTTTGATATGTATGTCGTTTGATACGTATCACAATAGCTTTCTGTTAGATTTTTGTTTTGGTGTTTCCTTATAGTTTTTTGTTTGTGTTTTTAAATCTACCATTTCTTTTTCAAAAATGGTTCAAATGGCTCTGAGCACAATAGGACTTAACATCTATGGTCATCAGTCCCCTAGAACTTAGAACTACTTAAACCTAACTAACCTAAGGATAGCACACAACATCCAGCCATCACGAGGCAGAGAAAATCCCTGACCCCGCCGGGAATCGAAACCGGGAACCCGGGCGTGGGAAGCGAGCACGCTACCGCACGACCACGAGATGCGGGCATTTATTTTTCAACTCGAATCAGACAATATATTATAAACGTGTTTTACACTGTAACAGAGCCGCAGTATGTATGGAAATGATCGTATGGCACTGTTGGCCGGGAGGCTCCATTCGACGGAGTTCGGCCACCGCACTGAAAGTCCTTTTTAGTTGACGCCACTTTGGCGACTTGCGAGTCAATGATGATGATGATGAAGGACACACAACACCCAGTTCCCTGCCGAAAATCGAACCCAGGCCCCCGGCGTAGTAGGTGAGGGGCTCCGAATGTCAGTTGAATGCGCTGAAACACTCATGTAACTGGCCACGAGCATAACTGAAAATTGTGTGAAACTTAATTTGATTCACTAGAAACATCGAGATTTTGACTTGGTTCTTGTTTGACGCCATAGAAATGACGTTACACGCCACCAGACCAAACGAAACAGTTTTAGCTGAATGAGGGCAGTTGTCTGAACACCTCTGGAGAATGCTGAGATACGTAGGTCGGTGCTTTTCGATTTTATCAGTTACTATATTGGTAACAGTGCCTAGGTCATCCGCAAGATGTCTTTATTTTTTTACCGAACAATAGTAAACAAATATTACTCAGTGTTTTGTTTGCTATTTACACGGTGCAGTGACATTTATGTGAACACAGCCTGTGCTCGTCGTCAACGTGCAATAACCACTCACGGATGACAGTTGGCAGCATCAGACGGAGGTTATTTAAGCGTGTCGGGAGAAAAAGAAAAACAGCGCAGTCGTTGTCGTAATGCGGAAACGAGGCGGTTTATCTGATGTACAAAAGGGCATTATCAATCGCTTACGGGCCAAGGGTAGACGTATTTCCGAAATTGCTAAGTTCGTAAACTTCGTGTGTCGCCGCGGTTAAGTAAAACGTGCAAGGTAAAATACCGATATCTAAAACCAGCGCTGAGACAACTGTGGTGCACCACGGGCCATAGATAACAGGGGTGAAACGACGGCTGCGGAGATGTGTACGGGCGAACAGACGTGCAACTTTTGAGCAGCTGTGCACCTAATGAACCAAGGGGTTGCCAACAATTCTCCTTAACGATCATACGATGAACGCTGCTGCGTATGGGCCTCCGCAGCAGGCGCTTGATTCATGCATACATGATGACTGCTGTCGATCGGCGACGGAGGCTGAAATTTTCACGCCGGTACCGCACCTAGACGTCCACCGAGTGGTGACGGGTGGCTGTTACAGATGAATCACGTTTTATGTTCCCTCGGACAGATGGCAGTTAGAGTATACTGCGTGAGACGTCTGAAAGCAAACACCCTACAACAATCGTCGGAAGGATCCAGGTAGGAAGGCGTTCCCTGGGTGATTCGTCATTCTGGAAAGCGCAATGGATCAACACAAGTGTGCATCTATCCTTGGGAACCATGTCCACTCCTACATGCAGTGTGTTTTTCCTCCACATGATGACATCCACCTGGAGGACAGTGCAGCGTGTCACACAGCTCGCAGTATAGGTGCCTGGTACGGAGAGCATCTCAATGTTTTTTTTAAAATAAAGGTAGTCTCGAGAATGAGATTTTCACTCTGCAGCGGAGTGTGCGCTGATATGAAACGTCCTGGCAGATTAAAACTATGTGCCGGACCGAGACTCGAACTCGGGACCTTTGTCTTTCGTGGGCAAGTGCTCTACCAACTGAGGTACCCAAGCGCGACTCACGCCCCGTCCTCATAGCTTTAATTCTGCCAGTACCCCGTCTCCTGCCTTCCAAACTTTACAGAAGCTCTCCTGCAAGCACTTGCCCGAGAAAGGCAAAGGTCCCGAGTTCGAGTCTCGGTCCGGCACTCAATTTTAATCTGCCAGGAAGTTTCAAAGGTAGTCTCGTTTGCAAAACTGCTATTATTAATACCAATTACACTTTGGTGGTATTAATAAAAACACCTGCCAGGGTAGCCGAGAGCACTAACACGCTGCTTCCTGGATTCGGGTAGGCGCGCCGGCCCCGGATCGGATCCGTCTGGCGGATTAACAAAGAAGGACAGTGTGCTGGCCAGTCTGCAGTGGTTTTAGGCGGTTTTCCACATCCCGCTAGGTGAATACCGGGCTGGTCCCCGCGTTCCGCGTCATTTACACAACTCGCAGACATCTGAAGACACTCGGACTCTTCCATGGCTTACACTAGACGCAGGCAATTGGGGTACACTACCTCCACGCCGGGCGGTATGGGGTGGGGACAGGAAGGGCATCTGGCCACCCCTTACATTAACATGCCACATCCGATTAACCATGGCCGACCCTGCATAACCGCGGGACAAGGCTCAGGAAAGAGAGAAAGGTATTAATAAAAACAATTTTGCAACCGAGACTGTGCTTATTAAAAAAATTCCATAAGCGGTTGTTGTACATGATAGTGAAGAATGGATTATAACCAGCAACACCTAGATTTTACCGTACACACCTGGCCACCAGATTCTCCAGATGAAGGATTTAAATCCAGACGGAAAACTGTGGGACCACCTCGATAGGGCTGTTCGCGCTATGGATCCTCCACCTAGAAACATAACGCAGGTGGCCATGGCACTGGAGTCACATGGCTCCAAACCCGTGTCGGTGCCTTTCAGGACCACTTTGATTCTCTTCCTGCACGTCTTACAGCGGTCCGTGCTACAAAAGGTAGTTATTCAGGCTTTTGATAGGCGGTAACATTAATGTGTGTGGACGGTGTACAAAGTTAAGATGAGCTCGAACATACGAAATGGGTCCGTGGACCGGCAATCCTGGAGAACCAGCGATCACAGGATGAGTGTATCCACGGGAGATATGGATTTGGGAATCTGCTTTCTGTGAAGTAAATGACGAAATACACGTACATGTGGGTGCCGCATCAGTATTCAGTAATCAACATGGTAGTGACGCGTTTACGGGAGAAATAAGTAATTTACCCGAAGTGTGATCAAAACTATGGAAAGATTGTCTATAATCACAACAGAACACAGCGACATTTCAACAATTACCAAGTGAATGGGCCTCTGTCGGTAGGCTAACGATTTAGTTACCCTCGCTATGACGAGCAAGAGTAATCAATTTTCTGCAAAAGACACACAAAGGTACTTCAATCGTTAGTAGCCGTGTAAAAAAGAAGGTACAGTTCAACATTTAGAATTAGTTATTTTTCTGTGCCGTGTCCCGTGTCTTGAAGGAGGTGGCACATTACTGTTTGGATTTTGCAGTGTTACTGGTGGAGGGTGTCCGGATGCCATTTCTGTATGAAAATGTAATAAAAGAGTTGTTTATATTCAGTTGCTTTTGAGTTGTTGCTTCAATCAGATGCTGTTCAGTAGCTGCTCACTGTGCTTGAGATTACAATATACAGCGATTGGACCTATAGCTGAAACTTTATTCAGTAAAAGTGGTTATTTGTGTAGTGAAAGTGTATAAATCACAAAAAATTTCAAGGAAAAATGTATATGTTTTGAATTACAGCTTACAGTGACTTTTTAAATGTTACTTTTCTTCAAATTGTCACGCAGAACTCCGTCTGCAGAGATAATGCAAAAACATACACTTTCTTGCAAGCATCCATAAGCTCTAAAGAATAATTAAAATGATGATCGACGTCGTCCTCTTAATACATGCACGAAATGGAGCTGGTCAACTATCTACAGAAATCTGGAAATTTCAGTCTATAAAAGGAAACTGCCATTAAAACACTACTCACTAGGACCAACATTTATAGAAAGCCTTTGGAAGAAAATGCGGTAGTGCAACTTCTGTGCGAAAGAGCAACTCCCATAATTTTAAGACAAATCACTGTTGATTTCTGGGTGAAGTGGCAGTTTTTAATGAAATCAGCTGCAACATGTTGTGGATTATCCACTTAATGCAGCTTCACAATACTGTTCAGAATACTGAATAAGCATATAACAGGGGCATTGCTCATCGTTCATGATACGACTAAAAACATTAAGAAGCTGCACCAGGCTAATACTTCGACGAAACGCCGGAATCAACATATTAATTAAAGAAAAAATTCCGAGAAAGAACGCGTAAAGCATGCGGTAAGAGGCGGGGTACACGAAAAGAAACACACCTAGAAGACCAGACTCGTCACGTATGCTGCAGATGGCTGTGCCGTGAACATTTTTTTCATTGGAAATCTACAGCCCGCCACTCATGGATAGTCTTTTTGACTCAAGCTTATTATAAAGACACTACATAACGTTCTCTTTAACGATGCACTTTAAGAGATTGTCCATTTCAATATCATTTTGAACTGACAGGTTACAACTTCACCCAATAACTGATTCCTGGCAAGCATCTGCTGAATCTATCGCCGAAAACCGTTGCAATAATCAAGCGGTACCAGCGTTCTTCTCAACGACCCTTTAGCCGCTATTAAGTTGGGAGGATAATTGCTTGCTGCTAGCCAGCCCCTGCGCTAACATGGTGAGGCGCGCATCCCTCCACCCTGTATCGATCGCTGGTGCGGCCTCAGATTACGATGCATCAAGTTAGCACTCGCCCCAAATTAGACAAAATATATCATGGCTTCCTTAAAATCTGTGCTGCAGCCAAAGCTATGTTTCTGAAAGAGTCATAAATGCCTATCTATATTCGACGCCAGTCCCTGGCGAATAAGTTTGTGTTGTGGAGAATGCAAACTCTGGCGCTCAGTGTTATTCAGAATGTAACTGGGTTACAGGAGCTCCCTTAGAAAATTTCTTATTTTTCTCATGAACGGTAACCTATGATTAACAGAAGCGCTTCCTTGCTACCTAGTTCAGCGAACGAACAAAGCACTTGAATTTTACTTTTTCTTTGTTGCTCCCTTCTTGCAATATCCATGTGATACGCAAAACATTAAACTTTACCAACACATTCGCAACAACTGTGCAAATGCAGTAAACAGAAGCCATTAAAATGTGAACTGAAATCAAACAGTCGGCCGGTGTGGCCGAGCGGTTCTAGGCGCTTCATTATGGAACCGCGCGACCGCTACGGTCGTAGGTTCGAATCCTGCCTCCGGCATGGATATGTGTGATGTCCTTAGGTTAGTTAGGTTTAAGAAGTTCCAAGTCCTAGGGGACTGATGACCTCAGCTGCTAAGTCCCATAGTGCTCAGACCAATTAGAACCATTTGAAATCAAACGATCTAGATGTCAGCTGTCTTTTAGCGTCGCTCACACCATTGGTTTCGACTCATTTAAAATTCAGTCTCAAGAGTGTTAAGTGGGACGAGATTCCAGTGTCCCAGCAGTGCCATAATACATTGTTATGAAGGCATAGTTTGTAACAATCGTATGAAGGGTGATTCCAAATTCCTATTACAGGCTTCTAGGGGTTGTAGAGGGGATTCAGTAGATGACATTTTGATAAGGAACTCACGTCTGAAAGTGTACCATATGGATAGAAACTAGTTTGAAGGTCGGATCACTTTCAAATATCCCAATTCACCCTAGGCACGTCATATGACACCGTCATCCCACTAATAATGGTAGCGAGAAACTGGTACGCTCAAAACTAAGGTGTTTGGCTGTGGAGCTCCACGGACGGGCTGCACTTTCGACTTTGAAGAGAATGTCCTTTTCCACGTAGAAGAGAACTCGAGGACAAATACGTGAAACATTGCCCGTGCCATGTGCTCCTACAGCAAAGAGGTCAGAGCTCATTGTCTCCCCCGGCCGGAGTGGCCGAGCGGTTCTAGGCGCTACAGTCTGGAACCACACGACCGCTACTGTCGCAGGTTCGAATCCTGCCTCGGGCATGGATGTGTGTGATGTCTTTAGGTTAGTTAGGTTTAAATAGTTCTAAGTTCTAGGGGGTTGATGACCTCAGACGTTAAGTCCCATAGTGCTCAGAGCCATTTGAACCATTTTTTAGCTCATTGTCTCCAATGTGTGCGTACCGTGAAGCGAGAGATTTGAAAGTGATCCCATCTTCAGACTAATTTTACTGTATCCAGAGGGTATATTTCCTGGCGTTTTCTCTACTAAGACCCGTCTAAAGCCACTAGAAGTAGGTAACAGGAATTTTGAATTACCCTGTATTACGAACGAAGTTAAAAGTCAGGTGTTGCGGGCGTCGCTGCAATAACATAACTGGCAACCACAGACGGGTCTGAGAGAGCAAATAGACGCGGAAGGTCACAGCTGCGAGTGCACCTGCGCGTTCTGCCACTCGCCATCGTTCGGCCCTTCCAAGCAGATAAAGTGAAATATAAACTGAAGAGCCAAACAAAGTGGTACATCTGTCTAATATTGTGTAGGGCCGCCGCGAGCACGCAGAAGTGTCACAACACGACTTGGCATGGACTCGACTAATGTCTGAAGTAGTGCTGAAGGGAACTGATATCATGAATCCTGCAGGGCTGTCCATAGATCCGTAGGAGTACGAGGGCTGGAGATATCGTCTGAACAGCACGTTGCAAGGCATCCCAGATATGCTCAATAATGCTCCTGTCTAGGGAGTTTGCTGGCCAGTGGAAGTGTTTAAAATCAGAAGAGTGTTCCTGGAGGCACTATCTAGCAATTCCGGACGTATGGGATGTCGCATTGTCCTGCTGGAATTGGCCAAGTCCATCGGAATGGACATGAATGGATACAGGTGACCAGACAGGATGTTTACATACGTGTTATCTGTCATCGTATCTAGACGTATCAGAGGTCCCATATTACTCCAACTACACACACCCCACACCATTACATAGCCTCCACCAGCTTGAACAGTCCCCTGCTGACATGCAGGGTCCATGGATTCATGAGGTTGTCTCCATACCCGTACACGTCCATCCGTTCGATACAATTCGGAACGAGATTCGTACGACCAGGCAACACGTTTCCAGTCATTAACGGTCCAATGTCGGTGTTGACGGCCCCAGGCGAGGAGTAAAGCTTTGTGTCGTGCAGTCATCAAGATTACGCGAGTGGGCCTCTGGCTCTGAAAGCCCATATCGATTATGTTTCGTTGAGTGGTTTGCACACTGACACTTGCTGATGGTGCAGCACTGAAATCTGCAGCAATTTGCAGAAGGGTTGCACGTCTGTCCCGATGAACGATTCTCTTACGTTGTCGTTCGTCCCGTTCTTGCGGGATATTTTTCCGGCCGCAGCGGTGTCGGAGATTTGATGTTTTGCGGGTTACTGATATTCACGGTACACTCGTGAATTGGTAGTACGGGAAAATTCCCACTTCATCGCTACCTCGGAGATGCCGTGTCCCACCGCTCGTGCGCCGACTGAAATAGTACGTTCAAACTGACTTCAATCTTGATAACCTGCCATTCTAACAACTGGACCAGACACTGGTTATATTAAATAGGCGTTGCCTACCGCAGCGCTGTGTTCTGTCTGTTTACATATCTCTGCATTTGAATACGCATGCCTGTACCAGTTTCTTTGGCGCTACAGTGTAGAATGCTGTGGCGTCAATTAAAAACGCTGGGGAACAGTGAACACCAATTTTGAACTTTTTCTCGTTATATTTGAGCCACTTATTACAAAAGTGCTTTCAATTTCTATCCCATTAGCTCTAGCTTTATAGATATAGCTTATTCACGTTATATGCCTATCTAACCATTATGTTCCGCATATACAGCTACATAACTCACATACAAATAAATGTAGGAGACATTTAGATGACTCAAGCACTTTCACTTTTATTAAGCGGTTGAATTGATCTAACCACCATCATTTATTTACACATAAGTCGCGTTAGGTTCATAAATTTGCTTCCATTAGGTCAATGGCACATCGTTTCTGTGACTTCGTTGCATTGGTCTCGGAAATACACTCTGGAGACTTCAACAGCAGTCCGCCGACGTACGTATAGCCCCCACTCCAC
Source organism: Schistocerca piceifrons (assembly GCF_021461385.2). Taxonomy (NCBI): domain Eukaryota; kingdom Metazoa; phylum Arthropoda; class Insecta; order Orthoptera; family Acrididae; genus Schistocerca; species Schistocerca piceifrons. The sequence goes on from NC_060144.1 coordinate 275,832,694, forward strand.
GATACCTTTCCTCCAAACGTATTTCCTGGTGAAAACATTCACCCTGTTCATCGCTTACATCACCAAGACAATCTGGAAATCCGTCGAAATGTCAGTGAAGAGAGTGTAATTTTATGTTCGCGTTACAACCAAGTGCACAAAAACTAGTGAGTCTATTCTCCATTAGTTCTTCATAGTTAGAAACCTTACGTTTTCAAATAAATTCTTTACTACCTTGCAGAATGAGGACCACTCAGCTGCCTCAGATCCCTCACTGAGCCTTGAAATTTCCAGTCATTTATCAGATGATGGATTTATATCCATCAAATATACCTGTTTTTATTTTCTCCTTACTCAATGTAAGACATTTTTTACATAGCCAAACCATTTTCCATGTCTATTCAGAACCTTGATTAGCTGCTCCATTAATACAAGTTTGATTTGCAGTGATTCCAGTACGATGTTATTTCTATCAGCCAAGAGGTCTGTGATGATTTTGTTTCTCCAACGATCATGCTTTCACCTAGAGGCCGTTGTATTTTCACCCAGTGTTGATCTTTACCTCTAGCGTCCCATCAGCGTAGAAAACGTGGGTATTTGGTGTACACCCCCCCCCCCCCCCCCTTGTTGTCCCAGGAGAGAATTACTTGAGATCGACGCAGATAACCCATTGATGGCTGCAGAAAGAGATATTCTCTAAGCTTGATTTTCAAGCATAGAAACTCAGTGATCAGTTGGGAATTTTCTTGTACTTGTTCACATTATGCAAAAGAAGACATTTTAGGCTGCGTTTGGAGCTGCATAACCGCCATTCACCTGGTGGTCATATTCGTATATCGTTTCATGAACAGTCCTTCAACACTGGCAGAAAAAGCAAATTGGTTTTCCTTTATGAAGATTGGCAGGAAACACATCTCTCGTTTGCGAAAGAATGTGACTTTTGTTGGCGGTAACAGCAGTGTTCATTTGCAGCCTGGAAGCTAACAATTCAGGCCACTTTCTTGGAGGACTTAAATGTCCAATTATGTCGTTCACTTCTGCTTGATTAAAGCCGGTTGCAACTGATGAAGGTCCTGCAGAATCACTGTCATTTTGTTCAGGGTAGCTTTCGGCTGATTCGTCCTCTTCTTCTGATGACTGTAGAAGACTGGTAAATACACTCCTGGAAATGGAAAAAAGAACACATTGACACCGGTGTGTCAGACCCACCATACTTGCTCCGGACACTGCGAGAGGGCTGTACAAGCAATGATCACACGCACGGCACAGCGGACACACCAGGAACCGCGGTGATGGCCGTCGAATGGCGCTAGCTGCGCAGCATTTGTGCACCGCCGCCGTCAGTGTCAGCCAGTTTGTCGTGGCATACGGAGCTCCATCGCAGTCTTTAACACTGGTAGCATGCCGCGACAGCGTGGACGTGAACCGTATGTGCAGTTGACGGACTTTGAGCGAGGGCGTATAGTGGGCATGCGGGAGGCCGGGTGGATGTATCGCCGAATTGCTCAACACGTGGGGCGTGAGGTCTCCACAGTACATCGATGTTGTTGCCAGTGGTCGGCGGAAGGTGCACGTGCCCGTCGACCTGGGACCGGACCGCAGCGACGCACGGATGCACGCCAAGACCGTAGGATCCTACGCAGTGCCGTAGGGGACCGCACCGCCACTTCCCAGCAAATTAGGGACACTGTTGCTCCTGGGGTATCGGCGAGGACCATTCGCAACCGTCTCCATGAAGCTGGGCTACGGTCCCGCACACCGTTAGGCCGTCTTCCGCTCACGCCCCAACATCGTGCAGCCCGCCTCCAGTGGTGTCGCGACAGGCGTGAATGGAGGGACGAATGGAGACGTGTCGTCTTCAGCGATGAGAGTCGCTTCTGCCTTGGTGCCAATGATGGTCGTATGCGTGTTTGGCGCCGTGCAGGTGAGCGCCACAATCAGGACTGCATACGACCGAGGCACACAGGGCCAACACCCGGCATCATGGTGTGGGGAGCGATCTCCTACACTGGCCGTACACCACTGGTGATCGTCGAGGGGACACTGAATAGTGCACGGTACATCCAAACCGTCATCGAACCCATCGTTCTACCATTCCTAGACCGGCAAGGGAACTTGCTGTTCCAACAGGACAATGCAAGTCCGCATGTATCCCGTGCCACCCAACGTGCTCTAGAAGGTGTAAGTCAACTACCCTGGCCAGCAAGATCTCCGGATCTGTCCCCCATTGAGCATGTTTGGGACTGGATGAAGCGTCGTCTCACGCGGTCTGCACGTCCAGCACGAACGCTGGTCCAACTGAGGCGCCAGGTGGAAATGGCATGGCAAGCCGTTCCACAGGACTACATCCAGCATCTCTACGATCGTCTCCATGGGAGAATAGCAGCCTGCATTGCTGCGAAAGGTGGATATACACTGTACTAGTGCCGACATTGTGCATGCTCTGTTGCCTGTGTCTATGTGCCTGTGGTTCTGTCAGTGTGATCATGTGATGTATCTGACCCCAGGAATGTGTCAATAAAGTTTCCCCTTCCTGGGACAATGAATTCACGGTGTTCTTATTTCAATTTCCAGGAGTGTATATAACAGGTGTCTGAATGTGGAAGCGGGCGTCTTGCGTAGCATAAAAATGGTTCAAATAGCTCTGAGCACTATGGGACTTAACATCTGTGGTCATCAGTCCCCTAGAACTTAGAACTAATTAAACCTAACTAACCTAAGGACATCACACACATCCATGCCCGAGGCAGGATTCGAACCTGCGACCGTAGCAGTCCCGCGGTTCCGGACTGGACGCCTAGAACCGCTAGACCACCGCGGCCGGCTTGCGTAGCATAGATAGGGATATTTCCATCTTTTCTAGTTATTGCAGTTGATACCCTTTTCCTCACGGTGTTTTTCCACCTTTCAGCCGGTAGGTGATGACGGAATCGAGGCGCACGTCCTGCAATATTTCTCAAATGATTTTACAGAAACCATTCGGAAAAAAATCATTTTTGCTTTGCTAGTAGCTTTTATGTCAACTTCATTATGACATGCCCATCATTTAGTTAACGGTCACAGTTATTGTGATACTTACATGGAAGTAAGACACTGCGCCAAATTCGAAAAAGTTGGCGATGAAAAATAGGTGTCGCTATGATTTTGCGTTTGGTACATATTACATAATATGTTGCTTTACATGAAATTTATCTAACTTATTGAATTTTCTTTAGAGTTGCGTAGAGGCGTCTATCTGTCACCAATATCGAGAAAATTTGATGTGATGTAGCACACTCGTATGCGATCCTACCGCCCCAGCGATATAGCCAGAGTGAAATATCCACAATATTTCTCATATTTCATTAACGGTTTGGGATATCGAAATGAGATTTTGGCAAATGATAATATGCAAAGAGGAGAGTATGTTTCCTTACGGTTATTATGAAAAACTTCGTTATCTGGGGTATTATTCCACTAACTACAAACTTTTCCAATGAAAGAATGTAATTTTTAATGGTCATCGATAACTGGTGAAATGAGAAATGCAGTGGGTTTTGGAACAACATAAACGAAGACATTAAACGTTTATTTTGTACTGATGATGTGCTTTTTCACAAGGTTCCTCAGTTAATATACTTAATAAACCACTGTTTCAGAACTCTCTCCTAATTGCGTCTGCACAACAAACTAGTGAGACGAGACTGTGTAAATTACGCTGTATTTGGTAAAAGGAGCAAATTTCAACATGGCATTAAAGAAATGTGTAGGTTTTACTCAAAATTCGCCACTCGTGACACTTCGCTGAAAGTTACAAATGGTTAATAAGCCAGGCGAAAATACGAGGGTGAGTCAAATGAAAACCTTAAATATTTTTTTAAATATTATTTATTGAGCAGAAGTGGTACAAAGCTGTATCACTTTTCAACATAATCTCCCCCACGCTCAATGCAAGTCCTCCAGCGCTTACATAGTGCATAAATTCCATTAGAAAAAAATTCTTTTTAAGTCCACGCAACCACTCATGCACCGCGTGGCGTACCTTTTCATCAGAGCGGAACTTCTTCCCTCCCATTGCGTCTTTGAGTGGTCCAAACATATGGAAATCACTTAGGGTAAGGTCTGGTGAGTATGGTTGATGAGGAAGACACTCAAAATCCAGGACTGTGATTGTTGCAACTGTTGTACAGGCAGTGTGGGGCTTGCATTGTCATGTTGCAAAAGGACACCTGGTGACAGCGATCCACGTCACTTTGATTTGATTGCAGACTGCAGATGATATTTTAGGAGATCTATGTATGATGCACTGGTGACAATGGTCCCTCTAGGCACGTCTGCTCCAAAATGACGCCTTTTTTTCCCAAAAGAAAGTCAGCATAATCTTCCCTGCTGATGGTTCTGTCGAAACTTCTTTGGTTTTGGTGATGAGGAATGGCGCCATTCCTTGCTCGCTCTCTTCGTTTCCGGTTGGTGAGAGTGTACCTAGGTTTCGTCCCCAGTAACGATTCTTGCAAGGAAGCCATCACCCTCTCGTTCAAAGCGCTGAAGAAGTTCTTCACAAGCATCAACACGTCGTTCTCTCATTTCAGGAGTCAGCTGCTGTAGCACCCATCTTGCGGACACTTTGTGAAACTGGAGCACATCACGCACAATGTGGTGTGCTGACCCATGACTAATCTGTAAACATGCCGCAGTGTCATTCAGTGTCACTCGGCGGTATTCCTTCACTATGGCTTCAACTGCTGCAATGTTCTGTGGAGTCACAATGCGTTGTGCCTGACCTGGACGAGGAGCTTCTTCCACTGAAGTCACACCATTTGCGAACTTCCTACTCCATTCGTAGAGTTGCTGCTGTGAAAAACATGTATCACCGTACTGAACCTTCATTCGTCGATGAATTTTAATAGGTTTCACATCTTCTCTACGCAAAAACTGAATAACAGAACGCTGTTCTTCCCTGGTGCAAGTCGAAAGTGGGGCGGCCATCTTTATACTGATACTGCAACGGTGTGTGTGGTTCTGCACTATGCTGCCACCTACAGGCCATTCTGCACTCTGTAGCACGCTTACCAACTTACAGGATAACGGTGCGGAATTTCGATTTGTCATTACAAATTTAAGGTTTTCATTTGACTCACCATCGTAGTTCGCTGCATTTTCGGCTGAGTTCTTTTTAGATACTAACCAAAGCAGGGGTGGAAGATCTCTTTGAATGGCCACCATGCAAGCGTGAACATGGAGGGGCTACACTTAATATTTACAAAAAAATGTGAGTGTAGGCTCCAGATTAGAACGGCACTTCCCCTCCAGCGCTCGGCATTTTCGCTATACCTGCCCATAGCCCTTACCACTATCACCCTCACCAAGCGAGGTGGCGCAGTGGTAGCACACTGGACTCGCATTCGGGAGGACGACGGTTCAATCCCATCTCCAGCCATCCTGATTTAGGTTTCCCGTGATTTCCCTAAATCGTTTCAGGCAAATGCCGGGATGGTTCCTTCGAAAGGGCACGGCCGATTTCCTTCCCAATCATTCCCTAACCCTAGCTTGCGCTCCGTCTCTAATGACCTCGTTGTCGACGGGACGTTAAACACTAACACTAACCTAACTATCACCTTCCCCCCAGGTGCCCTGATGTCTGCACTTCCACCGGCCGCGGTATTTTGCGCGGTCTCCAGCTGTTGACAAATACCAAAATTTTAACTCATTTATACAGGTTTTAACTCTATTCTGTGACTCAGCTTCACTGTGCAAAAAAGTATTTACACTGTAGTTAATAAGAACAACATAATTTTTTCGGTATTAATGGTGATTGTGCTATGTGGCTGTTGATTGAATTATTTGAAGAAATACAGCAATCAACCACTTCTTTTTTACAGTTTCATTTAATGCAAGTGCGCAGTTTGTCTTTTACTATCTTCACCTTGCATGACACATTAGATCTTGACTAGTACAACTTTTTATTGACTGCAGTTTTGAAGCAGCAGCTACCCTGTGCCAAAACAAATTGTTATTTTGGAAAGCGCAGCTGTAGCATCAAAAATCTTGTAAATGAAAACGCTATAGATGAAGATCTAATGTACTAAGCAAATTGAAGATGGCTGAACGTCCGAAACACGTCCTTGGATACGATAAAGAAGTACAAAACAGGTTCCAAAGAGCTATCAGCATCCAACTAGAAAATGATCGTGCGTTACGAGTTAAAAATAATGGGGTACAACGGGCGAGCAGCTCGTCGTAAGCCACACGCTGTGTGACTGGCTCCCGGCGGAGGTTCGAATCCTCCCTCGGGCATGGGTGTGTGTGTTTGTCCTTAGGATAATTTAACTTAAGTAGTGTGTAAGCTTAGGGACTGATGACCTTAGTAGTTAAGTCCCATAAGATTTGACGCACATTTGTATTTTTTTTTTTTTTTTTTTTGTATAACTGCACAATGTTACCTGCCGTCATGTGTAGCGCGAATAGTGGAATATGGAATGGAAGCTTCTTTCATGACTGAGATGTGGCCCGTTAGTCAGCCTCAGAAAACGTTAAACGTGGAAGGATATGAACATATTTTACAGCACTGTGTAGTGCATATAGTAAAAAAAAAAGTTTGAAAATAATGATTGTTTGTGTCAGCATGATAATGAACGCCGCCATAAAGCAGCATCTGTGAGGCAACATTTTGTTGGCAATAACATTCCTGAAATGGTCTGGCCTGACCAGGGTTCCGACTTGAAATCAATGGAACACCTTTGGGATGAGTTAGAACAACGTTGCCAACATTTCTAATTTCCCCAATTTCTGATCTTGAGGATGAATGTGCTGCCATTCCTCGACACACTTTCACACACCTCACTGAAAGTGACTCCAGAAGAGTTGAAATGGTCATCAAGGTGAAAGGTGTACCCCATATAAGTGTCCACTAATAGGTGTCTGGACGCTTCTGATCAGATAATGTACTTATTATTAATACGAGGGCTATCCACAAAGTACATTACGTTTTGGAATTAAAAATAAATAAAGCATTGGAATTTTTTTATTATATACAGATGAAAGCCACACTTAAATACTACTTTTCTACATAATTGCCATATAAATTAAGGCACTTATCGTAGCGATGGATGAGCTTGGAAATTCCTTCGTCGTAAAATTCGGCCGCCTGCGCCTTCAACCACGTGGTTAATCAGTAACCCGGTAGAAATACGATTTTTGTGGATTTCCTGGAAAGAGGCACTACAATAAACTCTCAAAGGTATTGCCAAACTCTGCAGAACTTCAGAGGTGCAATACAAAACAAGTGCAGGGGAAAGTTGGGCTCAAAGATCTTGCTGATTCACGACAACGCCCGGGCCCACACGGCAAATGCCACTCGTGAAGTTCTCGAATATTTTAAGTGGGAGTTGTTTCCTCATCCGCCGTACAGTCCCGACCTGGCACCGAGTGACTTCCACTTATTCCCAGCAATGAAGAAGTGGTTGGCTATGCAGCGTTTTGATGACGACGCACAGCTTCAAGAAGAGGTAACCTCGTGGTTGAAGGCGCAGGCGGCCGAATTTTACGACGAAGGAATTTCCAAGCTCGTCCATCGCTACGATAAGTGCCTTAATTTAAATGGCAACTATGTAGAAAAGTAGTATTGAAGTGTGGCTTTCATCTGTATATAATAAAAAAAAATTCCAATACTTTATTTATTTTTAATTCCAAAACGTAATGTACTTTATGGATAGCCCTCGTTTCAGCTAATTAAATTGCTTGATTTGGAAGCAAATTTCTGTACAGTTACGGTAGAGCACTCACGATGTTGGGATGTCTGAGCGTCCGCAGGATCGGCAGCTGCTTCATCGCCGCACTCCTCACCAGCCGCGCCTGCAACAAAAAAATGGTAGCCGACTCACTCATCTGGCTCCAGAAAAGTATGTTGGATACAGTATCACTTGCGGTCCAAAGACATTAACTGAAGGAAGAAAAGGAGATTGAATAAACGTCCCGTCGACATCGGTGTCACTAGAGAAGGAGCACAAGTTCGTGTTAGGGCAGTGTGGGGAAGAAAACCGACTATGCCCTTTTCAAATCAACCATCCCAGCGTTTGCCTTATGCGGTTTATGGAAATCACGGAAAAACTTCACCTGTATCGCCAGAGTGGTATTTGATTGGACCTTTGAATACGTAATCCGAAGGCGGCAGGACCCAGGATGACTCCCAGAACAGGCCTTCCTGATACTCCACTCACAGTTCTAGACTGCTTCAAGGATTCTCTAGTGTACCCAATGTTTTATCAGTTCGAAGATTTACATTTATTCATGTGAATGTGGAACGAGCTCAGCTATACGTTTAGAAAGGAGAAGTCATTGAGATACACTTATCTATATGCTATGTTAACAATACACTACCACTGCACTGATTAATGCTAGTCATGCTTATGCCAGCTAAACTTAATCATATAAATTACAAAGATAACGACTAGAGTAGCTGCTGTTTATCTTCTTTTAATAGCTTCAAGTGTGCTTGACTTTCAAACAACATATTTACCAGCATATGGAAATACTGAGACCTATTTACAGTCTATTACTACGCATACAGTTTGACAATGGGCACTGGTATTTGCCACGCATCTAACAGAAGTTTTCAATCCCTAAAAATACACATTCAGAGAAGTGATAGAGCCGTTTCTAACGAAGTATGTCTTTAATTATCTTGTGAATTGGTACGGATTCTCAATTTTTTGCTTTATGTTAGACCCGAGCTTGTTGGATAACTTTGCACCAGAGTACATAACTCTACTTTGGGCCCTAGACAAGGGGGCAAAGTTTGCATGACACCTGTCGGTGTGCCTTGCGTTGTGCAATGGTTCACTGGATGGCTTCGGTCGGTAGTGTTTTGCTTTTGGTTGTGGTTAACATTGGCTAGCTGATAGTACTGCATGAGATAACCAATTTCGTCTGCTGTGATACTTTTTACCGCTTAACTGTATTTAGTACTGTTTATTTACCAGGTGATAAGGGTACGCTATTTAAGCAGTTACGTTCTTTATTAAACATGACGACGCATATGAGCATTTGAGATGTTTTTTGAACAGTATTTAGGGATTATTTACTTCTGTGCGTGATTTCTGCTTTCGTATAAGCACGAAGGGGTCAAGCGTGACTCTTTACCTCCCGCACAGCTCATAAATGTGTGTCGCTCTGTGTGGTGAGCGGGCTTGCTTCCTCCTCTTCCCGGTAGACCCACGTGAAATCAGCCAATTTACAGTAAACACATTGTAACTGTGCAAATCGCTGTTAAGCTGAGACTGATTTTTATTGTGTGATTACTGAGTACATGTCTTGGAAAATGAATGTAATAAACCCAAAATCTGTAAACAATGTCTTGCGTAAAATGTATGGCCAAGTGAATTATACAATATTATCACTACTCTCTTCTGCTGAATAACCTTTACTCTGACTTTAAGTGCATTACAGCATTGTTGTTGTTGTTGTTGTTGTTGTGGTCTTCAGTCCAGAGATTTGTTTGATGCAGCTCTACATGCTACTCTATCCTGTGCAAGCTTCTTCATCTCCCAGTACCTACTGCAATCTACATCCTTTTGAGTCTGCTTACTATATTCATCTCTTCGCTTCCCTCTACGATTTTTACCCTCCACGCTGCCCTCCAGTACTAACTTGATGATCCCCTGATGCCTCAGAACATGCCCTACCAATCAATCCCGTCTTCTAGTCAAGCTGTCCCACAAATTTCTCTTCTCCCCAATTCTATTCAATACCTCTTCATTAGTTATGTGATCTACCCATCCAATCTTCAATATTCTCCTGTAGCACCACATTTCGAAAGCTTCTATTCTCTTCTTGTCCAAACTATTTATCATCCACGTTTCACTTCCATACATGGCTACACTCCATACAAATACTTTCAGAAACGACTTCCTGACACTTAAATCTGTACTCGATGTTAACAAATTTCCCTTCTTCAGAAACGCTTTCCTTGCCATTGTCAGTCTACATTTGATATCCTCTCTACTTCGGCCATCATTAGTTATTTTGCTCCCCAAATAGCAAAACTCATTTACTACTTTAAGCATCTAGTTTCCTAATTTAATTCTCTCAGCGTCACCCGATTTAATTCGACTACATTCCATTATCCTCGTTTTGCTTTTGTTGATGTTCATCTTATATCCTCCTTTCAAGACACTGACCATTCCGTTCAACTGCTCTCCCATATCCTTTGCTGTCTCTGACAAAATTACAATGTCATCGGCGAACCTCAAAGTTTTTATTTCTTCTTCCATGGATTGTAATTTCTACTCCGAATTTTTCTTTTGTTTCTTTTACTGCTTGCTCAATATACGGCTTGAATAACATTGGGGATAGGCTACAACCCTGTCTCACTCCCTTCCCAAACACTGCTCCCCTTTCCTGCCCCTCGACTCTTATAACTGCCATCTGGTTTCTGTATTAATTGTAAATAGCCTTTCGCTCCCTGTATTTGACCCCTGCCACCCTCAGAATTTGAAAGAGAGTATTCCAATCAACATTATGAAAAGCTTTCTCTAAGTCTACAAATGCTAGAAACGTAGGTTAACCTTTCCTTAAACTATTTTGTAAGATAAGTAGTAGGGTCAGTATTGCCTCACGTGTTCCAGTATTTCTACGGAATCCAAACTGATCGTCCCGAGGTCGGCTTCTACCAGTTTTTCCATTCGTCTGTAAAGAATTCGTGTTAGTATTTTGCAGCTGTGGCTTATTAAACTGATAGTTCGGTAATTTTCACATCTGTCAACATCTGCTTTCTTTGGGATTGAAATTCCATAGGTTCAGTAATAGTTACCAGTTGCCTTTAAATGAGACTGTCAAAATTTAGATCAGTTTGATTACATTAACCTGTGAGTCGTTGAGACTGAAGGCAAGGAAAACTGATATTAAAAAAAAAAAAAAACACTATTTCCCTACCATAAAGCAGGAATCGATTGTTATGGGTATTCTCGTCTCATTTCACATGACATTTTATTCCTATCCCGTTAATGTTAAAGCATTTGGATTTAGTGGTATTCATAGTTTTCCAAATCAGGACACAAGCACTTGAACACAAAGGGCAAAGTTTGGTGGTTGGAGTCTTTGTCTAGTACACGGTTTTAAACTGTCAATAAATTTCACTGAAACAATAATTAAAAGATGACCTTGGGAAAGATCAGGCTGAGTTCCGGAGGAGTGTTATTAAATGCGAGGAAGTACCGACACTACGACTTTCACGGGCCACTTCCATTAATGCGACTATCGAGTATGTTCGACGTGAACGTGTAAAAACGACTCATAGATGGCAGCTGATCAACTGTCCGTGGAGGGTTTATAAAACGTGTAGAGCGAACGCAGGAAGCAGTGCTGTCGTTGGCGTAGTGCGGAAATGGAGCGTTATATCTGACGTCCAAAATGGCATGATCATTGGCTTATGGGCCAAAATTTCTAAAACCCCTAAGTTCGATAAATAAACCGTGCGTTACCTAAAACAGGTGCCGAGGCGCCACGGGCCATAGACGACAGGGATAAACGACGGATGCGAATATGTGTGCGGCCGAAAAGAAGTGCAGCTGATGAGCAGCTGACCGCCCAGATGAACCAAGGGGCTGCCAACAGTGTCCCTCAACGGCCTTTCAGCGAATGTTGCTGCGTATGGGCATTCGCAGCAGACGCCTGGTTCATGCACCGATGCTGACAGATGTTCAGGCTGCAATTTTCACGCCAGACCCGCAACTGAGTGGTGACAGGTAGCCTTTTCAGAAGAATCTCGTTTTATGCTCCATCGAACAGATGGGCGTTGGCGTGTTTTATGCTCCATCGAACAGATGGACGTTGGCGTGTACGGCGTTATGGCTTGGGTGATCTCGTCATCCTAGAAGGCACAATGGATCAACACATGTATGCGTCTATCCTTGAGCGGGGTGTTCAATCTTATATACTCTTTGTTTTCCCTCTGCAGGATGTCATCTACCAGCAGGACAAAGCAACGTCTCACACAGCTCGCTGTGTGCAGGTGTTGTTCGAATAGCACCAGGATGAGTTTACCGTAGTCACCTGTCCACAAGGCTCATCAGCTTAAACCCAACAGATAATCCGTGGGACTACTTCGGTCATGCTGTAGGCGCCATGGATCCTTAACCAAGAAACCTAACGCAACTGGCCACGGCACAGGAGTGGACAAGACTCCACATCCATGTTGATAACTTCCAGAGCCTGACTGACTCTCTTCCCGCGTGTCTCACAGGGGCCTGCTCTGCAAACGGTGCTTACTCAAGCTTCTGACAGATGATCACATTAATGTGGTTTGACAGTATATATTAGAACGGACACCAAAGGAAGACGAACATGCATTTAAAACGCTTATAGATGTACATAAGATTGTCACAGCGTTGCCCTGAATACACTCTTCGCTATTCTGGAATTGTTAGTGTTAAAATAAAAGGGGAAAAAGGTTTTCTCAGCTTTTAGAGATACCAGACTGCAATTATAGGGGGCGCGTTAGTTGTGAAGGGAATGAGATGGGATGTAGCCGTTTCCCTAAAGACTGGGAATGAGATAGGATGTAGCAATTTCCATATGTTATTCAATCTGAACACAGAGCAAGCCTAGTAAGGAAACCAAGGAGAAACTTTGATAAAGAGTTGAAGTTTAGGAAAAGAAATTAAAGAGCTAAGGTTTGTCGGTGGCTGTGTAGCTTTCTCAGAGACAGCAAAGTACTTGGGAGCTCCATGGAATGGAATAGATATTGAGCCATGGCGGCTGGCACTAGCGTGCTCCACTTGCATCGCTGATATCGATATTCGGCTGTCCTGCTGTCTTTGACGCCTCCCCTTGCGGTTTTCCGGATTAACGTGTGATGGGGGAGTCTCCGGTCGGCTTTCAACGAGCCAACTTGTGTTGAAAACAAGCCCGCGTCCCTAACCATTGTGCGTGGGTCTCGCCGTGCTCGCCGCCTTTGTCTTTCGGCGCGCGCCGTATGTACGGTGCCGATCATTGGGCGCCTTGAAGTGCAAAATTGTAGTGGGTTCGTCGTCTCACGCTGAACAGCTTCCCAGCTCGTAATCTGCAAGCTCCAAGTTACGTAAAACTTTTATTCTGTGTTCAACTAAGAGGATTGTTGAAACTTATGGTGGCATTGGTAGCTGTCAGAGATGGTTCTGAACTTGGTTCCAAAGTGGCTATTTTTAAGGAGACTTATGTTCCACATTCCGTTTCTGTTTATGGGTGGAGTGTATGTTTTAAGTGGTTTTCATGCAAATTTTAACTTGTTTTAGCGCATATTGCCAGTTTTCGGACTGGCTGTGGTTGTGTACGTGCCCGGCAGCCGTAGAGTTGATGGTTTAATCATTTGTCACGGCAGCATTTGGTACTTTTATTTAATGTTGAAAGTGCTTTTCCCGCTAATTTACTGGGAGACGGATAATGTTAGAGTATTGATCCGTACGAACTTGGGGATGTGCTTATTATTTATTCCAGTGTGGCTGTGATTTGACCTTCTTTTCATTGCAATCTATTTTGTGTTGCAGGCCATTTGTTAAGACTGCTTGTTACTGGGCGTCGGCGCGGTTATGGACTGTCAGAACCGCTCATTGTAGTGCCGGTCGGATTATACAGGGTGGTCCAGTGATCGTGACCGGGCCAAATATTTCGCGAAATTAGCGTCCAACGAAAAAACAACACAGAACGAAACTTGTCTAGCTTGAAGGGGGAAATCAGATGGCGCTATGGTTGACCCGCTAGATGGCACTGCCATAGGTCAAACGGATATCAACTGCGTTTTTTAAAAATAGGAACCTCCATTTTTTATTACATATTCGTGTAGTACGTAAAGAAATATGAATGTTTTAGTTGGATTACTTTTTTCGCTTTCTGATAGATGGCGCTGTAGTAGTCACAAATATATGGCTCACAATTTTAGAAGAACAGTTGGTAACAGGTAGGTTTTTTTAAATTAAAATACAGAACGTAGGTACGTTTGAACATTTGATTTCGGTTGTTCCAATGTGATACATGTACCTTTGTGAACGTATCATTTCCGAGAACGCATGCTGTTACAGCGTGATTACCTGTAAATATCACATTAATGCAATAAATGCTCAAAATGATGTCCGTCAACTTCAATGCATTTGGCAATAAGTGTAACGACATTCCTCTCAACAGCGAGTAGTTCGCCTTCCGTAATGTTCGCACATGCATTGACAATGCGCTGACGCATGTTGTCAGGCGTTGTCGGTGGATCACGATAGCAAATATCCTTCAACTTTCCCCACAGAAAGAAATCCGGGGACGTCAGATCGGGTGAAAGTGCTTCGACGACCAATCCACCTGTCATGAAATATGCTATTCAATACCGCTTCAACCGCACGCGAGGTATGTGCCGGACGTCCATCATGTTGGAAGTACATCGCCGTTCTGTCATGCAGTGGTGCAGTGAAACATCTTGTAGTAACATCGGTAGAACATACGTAGCAAATCAGCATACATTGCACCACTTAGATTGCCATCGATAAAATGGGGGCCAATTATCCTTCCTCCCATAACGCCGCACCATACATTAACCCGCCAAGGTCGCTGATGTTCGACTTGTCACACCCATCGTGGATTTTCCGTTGCCCAATAGTGCATATTATGCCGGTTTACGTTAACGCTGTTGTTGAATGACTCTTCATCGCTAAATAGAACGCGTGCAAAAAATCTGTCATTGTCCCGTAATTTATCTTGTGCCCAGTGGCAGAACTGTACACGACGTTCAAAGTCGTCGCCATGCTATTTTTGATGCATAGAAGTAGGGTACGGGTGCAATCGATGTTGATTTAGCATTCTCAACACCGAAGTTTTTGAGATTTCCAAGTCTCGCGCAATTTGTCTGCTACTGATGTGCAGACTAGCCGCGACAGCAGCTAAAACACCTACTTGGGCATCATCATTTGTTACAGGTCGTGGTTGACGTTTCACATGTGGCTGAATACTTCCTGTTTCCTTAAATAACGTAACTATTCGGCGAATGGTCTGGACACTTGGATGATGTCGTACAGGATACCGAGCAGTATACATAGCACACACCCGTTGGGAATTTTGATCACAATAGCCATACATCAACACGATATCGACGTTTTCCGCAATTGCTAAACGGTCCATTTTAACACGGGTAATGTATCACGAAGCAAATACCGTCCGCACTGACGGAATGTTACGTGATACCACGTACTTATACGTTTGTGACTATTACAGCGCCATCTGTCACAAAGCGAAAAAAGTGATCCAACTAAAACATTCATATTTATTTACGTACCACACGAATATGTAATATAAAATGGGGTTCCCTATTTAAAAAAACGCAATTGATATCCGTTTGACCTATGGAAGCGCCATCTAGCGGTCCAACCATAGCGCCATCTGGTTTCCCCTGTGATATTATTGGATTACAGACATTTTTGCATATGAGAAAAGGACAGCCATCGAGCTGTAGTTTGTAATGATACTAAGCATGACAACGCGAGAGTAAAGAAACGAAATCTGTTTACAACGTGCGCCTATACCAAGGCGCGCGGCCAGCGTTTAAAAGGTACTTTTAAACACTATGACTCGCTGGGCGCAGATATTTAAAATCATTGCCGCAGCGCTTGATAGCAAGAAGCTGCGAAACAGAAGAAAGAACAATTTATCATTTGTTAGGAAAAGTCTAGAGTCTTTATAGTTAGTTGTACTTCTGGTCGCCGATATGTTAACATGTACTTCATTACCTTTGATGTTTGGTCGCCGACTTGTTAAAACGTGTTGTGTAGCACCGCTACAAGTTATATTTCATTTAGTGTGAAAAACCACGTTATCACCAAGATAAAAAAACGCTTTTGTAAACCTTGTGACGATAAAAAATACTTACGCGCACGCCAGGACATTTAATTTTTACAAAATATCACACATACCAAAGCAGCGATTGTTGGACTGCTCCATGTATGAGAAAAACATAAAAAAGTAAGTTTTGTATTCATTGTAAATTTGTTAATGTTTATAGTTTAACGCCTTTGTTCTTTGAGAATATATTGATGCTTCACTGTACAGAAAATCTATGCTTATTCTTTTCTTTAAATTAACCACAAATAATGTTTATGTTTAAATGAACTTTGTTACAGGTTCGCTCTTTATCGCGGTGTCTCAATTGTATTTGGGAGACCATTAATGTGTTCAGTTTCCGATCTGACAACTTTTTTTACAAAATTTCACCGTTTTGCATTTTTTTATTATTCAAATAGGTCCCTTAGGTAATTTCATTGAAGAGTCTGATTGAGTGAAAGCAATCCGGGTTAAGAGGTCATTTGAGAAACTATTTTCACGCAGTCAATCTGTACGTCTCCTGAACACAATCGAGAACCGATGCATCGTCGATCATTCATTAATTTTTCTCTCTTTCCAAGTCGTACCAAAAAAAACGGCCAAGGAGAACTGCCGTGAGTACGCAATCTAGTGTTAAAAGGTTGCATACTTTATCTTGTCGGCAAACATTGCCATAAATTATCATCATCATTGTTATATTTGGTTAAATGAGAAAAGCGAAAAAACCTTTTAACGCTAGACTCCCTTCAAGCTAGACGAGTTTCGTTCTTTGTAGTTTTTTCGTTTGGTGCTTACTTCGTGAGATATTTGGCCTGGTCACGATCAATGGTATATGAATATATACCTCCTGTTATGTGAGCCTGTGCACAAGCCGTGGGCAGTGAACGCTCGTATTGTCTGCCGGCCGTAGTGTTATTGCTTCCAAACACTGCTATGGGCCTTAACGCTGTTCCTTAAAGTTAAGTTCAACTTGGGAATCATTCTGAGTCATTATGTCTATTAGTTGAGGCCACCCTATTATAATATTAGCGTTTCTGTAAGTTATTTTACTGGTTGCGTTATTAGTAGCCATTCTTATTTAACACCTGTTTTAATCATATGTGTATCTTTAATGAACATGGAACTTGTTGTTATTTCTGTGTGCAAGTTTTGCAACCGTGGTTGGCCCACCTTGTATTTTTAGTATAAGCATGTTTAACTGTGGTCCTTTATGTGGGCAGTTCAGTTTTATTAAGCTTTAAGATCTCTTGTTGTTTATGGAGTTGTGGTATTATGTGGCTGTGTAAGTTTGGTTGCAAGTGTATATTGTTATTAGTCTTTAGTGATATGGTTAAACAAGAACGATTGTTTGTGAATGATTATTCACCGTCCCTACTATCAATGATGTTGGTTGTGGACACAAAATAATATGATTCTTACTCTTGTTTATGTAATTCTGTTAAACTGAAAATTTGTATACTGTATCGGTAAGAGGGCAAATGTCCGAATTGAAGTTTATAATAAAATTTTTTTGAGCCAAATTAAAATTGTATAATAATCACAGACTTGTCCATTACCAGTGCCAGTGATCCCAGGTTCCTATCTCCTTTAAATAACTGTAGTGAGATTGTAATTTTGGAGAATGGAGTAGTACCTGGGTTCAGATATTTTTGATAAGAGGTTAAAATATGAACAACAACAAAAGGAAAACAAAGGCATTGAGTGTAATCGAATTAAATCAGGTTATACTGACGGAATGGGATTAGAAAATGACAGAAAGAAAGTAATAGACGATTTATACTATTTGTGCTCCAAAGTAATTGGCGATGGTAGAAGTAAAGAACATATAAAATATTTGTTTGCAGTAGCAAGAAAGGCCTTTCTGTCAATGACTGTTAGTATCAAATATAAATTTAAGTGTTAGGAAGTCATTTTTAAAAGTATTTGCTTGGAGTGTAGTCTCTAAGAAACTAAATGTGGACAATATTGAATACAGACAAAAGGAGAAAAGAAGCTTTTGAAATGTGGTGTTACACAAGAATGATATCGGCAAAGCAAGTAGCAGGCATGAAAACTCTGTCAGTTGTTTCGAATTGGAGAGCCTTCTGTTCAATTCTCAGTTCTCAGTGATAAAGATAGGCTCCGAGTTCTGCAGTTGGGTGTCATCTGTCTCTTGAATGGAATTTGTATACAAAAACAATTTCAGCATAGATTTTCATTTCTTCAGTCTCTCTTCCTCTATTGGTCGGGTTCATAGGCGGAAACCGATGTTTTGAATAAGCTGACAGCGTTATTCACTGTTTTGTAGGATCCCGTGTCCCAGTCTATAAATACGGAACCATTATAGGATCATTTTTTGTCCGTCTCTCTGTCTGCCTGTCTGTCCGACTGTTAAACACCCATTTACTGAGCAACGGATGGACATATGAAGTTGAAATTTATGTCCCGTACTAAGGTGTACAGTTAGTTTGGCGGTGTAAAAAACGAAGCTTCTAAGTCAATGCAATCAAAAGATATGGCCAGTTAAGTCACATATTTTAGTATTCGCAAACTTACTCAGCAGAATCACAGGGTACTTCCCGGTGACCTATAGTCATGAAATTTGGCAACAAGCAATGGTTCACAGCCTAAGTATAGGAAACAAATCCGAAAACCGTTAATTTGTAATAATATCAAACGAAAACCCTTTTTTTGTCATTTTTATTCGAATGTCTGTCTGCCCGGACGCCTGTCTGTTAAGATACCTTTCTCTCTGGAACTGGTCGAAGTATTAAGTTAAAGTTTATGTCGCATATTAAGGTCTATAGTCCCATAGAACTGTAATAAATGTAAGCTTATAAGTCAATACCATCAAATGATACGGCCATTTGTGTCATATATTTTGATATTCGAAAAACTCACTCATCGAAACGCATAGAATAACTGCCGTTGACCCAGCATCATGAAATTTTGTAAGAAGCAAGTTTCCGCATTACAACTACAGGAAAAAATAAAAAATTGTTAATTTATAACTATATCATACTTTTTTAAAAATTTATTATCCGATTGTTTCCGTCCGTCCGTTGTTTATACACCCTTTTCTCGGGAACGGGCAGATTTATTTACATACCAAGGTCTAGGTTACCTTGGCGGTGTAATAAATGTAAGCTTCTACGTCAATGCAGTCGAAAGATACGGTCATTTACGTCACATATTTTGATACTCGCAAACTCACTCATCAAAACCTATAGGGTGCTTTCCATTAACCTAGAATCATGAAATTTGACAGAAAGCAAGGTTTCACAGTACAAGAAAATAAATAAAACCAGAAAAATGTTAATTTGCAGTTACATCACACGAAAAAAATTTATTTTGTCATGGTTTATCCGACTTCAGAATTAAAATTTAAGCATTCTCGTAAGTTTTGAGATTACTTGGGACCATTTCTTGCTAGTACCAATATCGATAACAGGAAAAAATCACCGAGATTCTCGATTCCCAGGATGGATGAACTGTCTATATATATTATTAAGTATGTACGTAATCATCAGATCGATAATCCTACTAGGACCCGGTCTTTTTCCCTTTCTGCCACTTTGATGTACTTCGCCTCTTCGTACTCAACGCCTACGGGCAGAATTTAACCGACATCACTGCGTCAGAGTACTCTTACGGCAAAGGGCAGAGGTCGTTCGACATGTGAGGAAATGGATTCATTCGTTGGACTTACACCAGTTGGAAACGCGAGCTCCGACAGCAGAGATTTTATGGCGTGGTGTCGGTCCTTCGTGATCTTGGCAGCAATAAGTCGCCAGGCCATGAAACGCTTTATGTGTCCATTCGCAGGTTCGCAAGCACCGGGCGGCCACTGAGGCGGCCGGGACCTGCTTCGCTGCCCATCTTCGCTAGATAAATGGCAGAAGTGAAAATAATTTCCAGCGAGGTTTGGCCGACGAACTGCGTCGCAATAAATACTGGGACAGTCAGATATTAGGAAAAGCGGACTGACAACTCTTAGTGGCAGGAATTGATGACGCGTACTTTGGGTGCAAGAAATACATATCAACGCGTAACGCGTGCTGTCAATAAACAAAGAGAGAAAATGAAAGTGATATCACAAATGAATAACAAAGAGATAAGTAAGCGAAGTAACAGGTTATAAATATGTTAAAAGGAGTTAATGAAGGGTTTCATACATTTCTTTGCTGTAGGACCGTACAGTCCTGGACTAGATTACATTAGCAATTGCAGGTTGATTCCAACAGTTACACGGTGACTATCACCAATACACGACCAGTTGGCAAAATGTTTGACAAAAGAGAAGATGCGTCTCTTGTTGGCCTAAGGTTAAGATATGAGCGTTATGATAAGTCTTTCGGGCGGACTGACTTTTTAGAACCAATTCGCTGAGTTGCACTGAACATAGCGGCATATGAAACCTAGGAAAACAGCGGTTCTAGGCGCTTCAGTCTGGAACCGTGCGACCGCTACGGTCGCAGGTTCGAATCCTGCCTCGGGCATGGAAGTGTGTGATGTCCTTAGGTTAGTTAGGTTTAAGTAGTTCTAAGTTCAAGGGGACTGATGACCTCAGATGTTGAGTCCCATAGTGCTCAGAGCCATTTGACCCATTTTGAACCTAGGAAAACAACCTAACGTATAAGAACAAACTGGTATTGGAGCAGAGACAGTTTACAGGCTATGCTTCAAGAAAATTGGACTCAGGCATAAAAGAGGCTGTGGAAATTAGAACGTGTGCAAACAACATGACACAGTGTGTTTTTAAATGTGGCTGATGGATATTTACAAGGCTGATGGACAAGGACAGACGGAACAGTTTTAAATGGTAAATCCTGGTTTGGGAACCGCTGAGTCAAAAGTTACAAAGGAAAACGTATTGTGTGGTAACTCTGTCAGTGGAATACGAGAACTTACGAATCAATGTTTGTACGATACAATAAATGTATATTCTATATAAAGACAAGACGTTATTTAAAGTTGTCAGCAAAACTTTGGAAAATTCTTGGCCGACTTACTTCAGATTTCCAAACTGTACTCTAATAAACATTCAGACAGCCACATAATATATACTTTTTTAACAACAATATACGGGTTCTCTGCTAAAAGTGACTCGAGGAAGAAAACGCTGTGCTGTGAAAATGTGCGGTTTAGTTTTATTTCTAGCGGTCAGATTTAACTATGACAGCAGGGCATTTAAACCATTTTTTCTTATATAATTTAAAACAAAAATTGTATACACAACATAGAGCTGTTTAGTTTTCTTCGTTGTCGATTCTAACAGAAAACAGGAAAGTTGTATTTACGGCTTACTAGCTTACGATCAAAATACTACTACGTACGGAAAGTCAGTCTCGGAAACTTTGTAATACTATGCGTTCAAAGATTAAAACTATACGAAATACTGTCATTGAAACTACTGTCCTGATAGATCCAGCAATTAGAGAGGTCTCTCTCATACACCATACGCCAAAGACTACAAGCGATTTACCCATTCATTTTCAGCGACTTCAATCCCCACCAATGTTTCGTTTCCAATAACAACATGGAGGGGGGAAGGAAAGTTGGAGGATGAGATGAAGCAACAGAAGGGGGGGGAGGGGGAGTGATGGACGGAGAGAAGTGGAAGGAGGACGAGAAGGGGCAGGAGGAGATTGACAAAAAGGTGCGGGAGGGTTGGGGGAGGGAGGACATTAAGGCGCACATACAATCTAATTTACGTAGTAGGTAAGAGCCTTCCTTCCTCGTTGCGGGGGTCCTACGGCTGTCTCCGTATCCTGCATCTCTGTCTGCTCTGAGCACTATGAGACTTAACATCTGAGGTCATCAGTCCCCTAGGACTTGGAACTACTTAAACCTAACTAACCTAAGGACATCACACACATCCATACCCGAGGCAGGATTCGAACCTGCGACCGTAGCGGTCGCGCGGTTCCAGACTGAAGCGTCTAGAACCGCTCGGCCCCTGCATCTCTGTCGCCAGATGCCTTGATGTCGCCATTCTTCCTCATCCTCTTCCATTTCCTGTCTCTCAGTCGCTTCTTGGATACCACTCTGTCACTATTTCCGTGACCTCCCTCTACTTCTCCTTCTAGAAGGTTGCTATGAAAGTGCTCTCTTGGGCCATCTGCCTTCATCCATTCTTTTGACACGCCCAAACCATCCCGGCTGTCTTTCTTCTATTTTATCCATAATACTATAATGGGTCTCTCTCCTTTCTCTTATTTCCTCATTTCTAACGTGGTCAAAAAAAAAAAAAAAACAAAAAAAAAACGTGGTTTACACAACGAAGCGGGTGACAGAAAACTTCTAGGAACAGCAAATTACGTGATGCGTCCAGTGAGATGGCCCGTCCTCATACAAAGGTATGGAAGTCTCCCGTCTGCCTCTACAAGTTGAAGCGTACAGTCGAGAAGCTCTAATGAAATGGTGTTGTACACGAATACCGAACTACATTTGTATCGTCCAATATTTTTTATCCTAATCCTATTTCCTTTACTTAGAAGAACTATTTTTATTTGTATCTTGCTTGGTATTCTTGCCTTCAGCTTCTTTATTCCTACTACTTCATCGTCCGTTCCAATGACACCTTTCCTTATTCCCTACCAGCTTACCGTTGCCCGACTTATCTCATCCCTCTCAACTATAAATTTTTCAGCTCTGTCTTCATTTTTAGTGGTTCTATACGCCACCTTATTCCAGGTAATTTTTTTTGATAGCTGATATTCAAAATACTTTTCGCAAGCAGTGCTCCATAGTTATGAAATGTTTCAGGAAACGGACGTTCAAACCAAATATACCTGCTATACCAGTTATTTACAATTTGGTTCAATCATAGATCAGTTTTAAGTGGTTTAGAGATGTCATTCATTCCTAAGTACGAGTAATAATTCACTTTTCTAAAGATACTAATTGATTACCATTTATGTCAAAACCCAGACGCATCTACTACATTTCATTTTGTTTATCTGTCTCTGTTTACCTAGACATGTCCGCCCAAGAGCTGAACGATCAGCGCGTTGGAATGCCACGCACGGGTGAATGGGCCGGTGAGGGAGATTTTCTCCCCTCACGGACTGGGTGTTGTGTTGTCCTCATCATCATTTCATTCCCCACTATCGACGCACAAGTCGCCTCCCCATTGTCGACGCGCAAGTCGCCCAATGTGGCGTCGCACTCAATACGGCTTGCTCTTGGCGGCCGAACTTCCCGACTGGGAACTCCCGGCCACTGACGACATACCATCATTTTTTACCTAGACGTGGGGTAGAAGCGCTAAAACATACAAAAATCAAAACCACTATAAAAATTTCGGAATAAAGATTAAACACAATGATGATGATATGTATATCAAATGAATGCATTTGAGGAGTACATACATGGAATCAAATTATCTCAAAGAAAAGTATTAAGAAAACCATCTGCGAATTTGTAACGGTGTTCTAACAAATTACTCTTAATTAAGACATCGTATTTTAAATGAAACAAGTTAAGAGTGTCGTTGCACTATGATGTTGTAATGTGATTGAGATATCTCAGTTGCTTGAAAAAGATTTTTGAAGGAAGAGTTAAAAACAATATTGAGCAGTGTTGTCGTATTAGGTTGCTGGGGTTTGTTTAAGGAAGCTGTGCACCACGAAACCTATTACGTCACACCGAATAACATGTAATTCTGACTTTCAATAATGTTAATAATATTGAGAGTGTTTTCTAACAAGAAAACCCCCATCGAAACTTTAATCACACAATGAGAGCTGATGAAGTAAATGCAAGTACAATGAGTGATTTGAAAAGAGACGGATAATTTCAAGCAAATTCATGTTTTAGACTTTGACTATGTGAAAATTTAAGTTATGGTGAAAAAATAGCCTTACAGCTGAATCAGTCAATCAGATGCACATGGCATGCTTCCAGTTGTTTTTACATCGACAAAATTGTGGATAATTCAACTGAATTATATGGCAATAGGAAAGTCGCAAAGCCATAAAATAGTAGCAAAAAGCAGGAAGACCAGAATAACGTCGACTATTCGTGTAGCTGATCCTTAGCATAAATCATTGTAACGTACTGCGCATAATCAGGCGGAACGGCCCGTTCAATTACACCACTGGCGATAAACTACCGGCGACCATAACGATCATAAAGTATATGAATGTGACTGCCCAAAGCGAAATAAAATGCAACGATCGAGTAAAGATAGTTGTAGAAAAAGAACAGATGTCACATACATTCACTGGAACAATTGTTAGGAAATATAACACACCAACGAAAGAAACAGCTTATAAAACCATCGTTCGAGTGACTGTTGAGTAGTGCTCACCAGTCTGGGAGCCTTACCGGCTAGTATTAACTAGTAGACACCCCCTCCCCTCCCTTTATTGTATAAAGAATCAAACTCCCTTGTGTAAAACAACTTCAAACGTCGGAGTACAGTAGAAATGTGTTAATATGTTAAATATTTGACATTAAGCATGTAAGCGGGAAAAAATTTAGGAAAGATTTGAAATTATGTTTAAATTCTCCAAGTACGAGTCTCATTATCAACACTGGATTAGTACTAAGTACTCTCATTATCAAACGCTGGATGAGTACAGTATGGATAATTTGTACTCCCTAACTTGTACTCCGTTTTAGGCAAAAGATAGTTAGTCATGCATCTCAATGTTTATTATGTCATATATTCTGAACTCTCTGTAGTACAATAATACAATTTTACAAGTACATTCAGTGGTACGTCTATATTTACTTCCACGTGCATTCTCCACAAGCTACGATACGGTGCGTGGCGGAGGGTACCCTGTAACACTACTCTTCATTTCTATTCCTGCTCCACTCGCAAACAGAACGAGGGAAAAGCAACATTCTATATGCCTCCCTACGAGCCCTAATTTCTCTTATCTTCGCGGTCCTTACTGTAAATGTTAGTGGCGGCAGTAGAATCGTTCTGCAGTCAGCTTCAAATGCCGGTTCTCTAAATTTTCTCATTATGTTCCTCTAAAAGAACGTCGCCTTCCCTCCAGGGATTCCCATTTGAGATCCCGAAGCATCTTCGTAAGACTTATGAGTCGTTCAAGCCTGTCGGTAGCAAATCTAGCAGCCGGCCTCTGAACTGCTTCCATGTCTTCCTTGAATCCAACTTGGTACGGATCCCAACCACTCGAACTGTACTCAAAAGCAGGTCGCACCAGCGTCCCTTATGCGGTCTCCTTCACAGATGAGCCACCCTTTCCTAAAATTCTCCCAATAAATCGAAGTCGAGTATTCGCCTTCCCTACCACAGTTCTCACATGCTCATTCTATTTCATATCGCTTTGCAACGTTACGCCCAGATATTTAATAGACGTGAGTGTGTCAAGCAGCGCACTGCTGATGCTTCATTCGAACATTAATGGTACGTTTTTCCTACTCATTTGCATTAACTTACGCTTTTCTGTATTTAGAGTTAGCTGTCATTCATCACACCAGCTAGAAATTCTGCGTAAGTCTTCTTACATTCTCCTGCTGTAACTCGACGAAGACGTCTTCCCGTACGCCACAGAATCATCAGCGAACAGCCACAGATTCCTGCCCACCCTGTCCGCCAGATAAATTATGTATACAGAAAATTACAGTGGTCTTATCACACTTCCCCGGGGCACTCCTGACTATACCATCATCTCTGATGAACAATCGCCGTCGAGGGCAACGTACTGGTATTTGGATACCTTTTGCCAAATGTGAAGCGAATAGAGTTAGCTGTAAAGAAGTAACATCATGTCTGATGAAGAAGTTTCACTGCATGAACAACAAAAATGTAGTAAGCGATAAATTATTTTGCTTTCATCATTTTGTGACGGGAGCGTGAATGATTTTCGCGAAGACTGGGAAGTATGTGTAGAATTTGTTGGAAGTCGCCAAATGCTGTCATTCTCAAATGCTGGATGAATATAGTCTGGACAATTTGTGCGCCGTGATTTACGATGCCTCAAGTCGGTGTTCTCTGAGATCAGACATCGCCTCAACGAATTCACTGTGAGTACGCAAATGACCAAACCTCGCTAATTTATCGCAACAGATTCTAAGAATTGAAAACATACCCCATGAAGCACTTTGGTTACATGGTTATATCGACTGTTGCGTCTAAGAAACGCTGGAATTAAATACCTGAAACTGACAGAGGGCCTCAACTACTGGGTAATGTCCGCCCCCGGTAGTTCAGTGGTCAGCGTGACAGACTATCAATCCAAAGGGCCCGGGTTCGATTCCCGGCTGGGTCTGAGATTTTCTTCGCTCAGGGACTGGGTATTGTGTTCTCCTAATCATCATCATTTCCTCCCCATCGACGCGCAAGTCGCCGAAGTGGTGTCAAATCGAAAGACTTGCACCAGGTGAACGGTCTACCCGACGGGAGGCTCTCGTCACACGACATTTCACATTTCACTGGGTAATGGTTAGAGAACTCTGGCCACCAATATAATAGGTAATCTACTAAATACTAAATGAGAGAGTTAGATCCGATAACATCTTATTTTTATTCATGGAAAAGCTAAGAACGCCGGAAAGATTCATGAATAGTTTGCCATCAAAAGAGCCACTGGAACACGGCTTTCTTTCACAAGATGTTATTGAATGATTAATTACCGAGGGTCGTCACCTATATTCCTCTCTGGTGGCCAGAAAACAAAGTACGGGCACGTTGTTGCTGTTGTGGTCTTCAGTCCGAAGATTGGTTTGACGCAGCTCTGAATGGTACACTGTCTTGTGGGAGCCTCATCATCTCCGAGTAACTACTGCAAGATACATCCTTCTGAATCTACTTACTGTGTTCATCTCTTGGTCTCCCTCTACGATTTTTACGATCCTTTGCAGTAGATCAAATCATACTTCTCAAGCAGAAAACAAGGGGTTGTTGGAGGCTCAAATATTGCCTCCAGACACTTCCTCGCTGATCATAGAGGTTCATTTCGATGCAGGACTCATCACTGAAGACAATTATACTCCAGTCAATTATACTTCCCTCCAAATCTAAATTGGTGATCCCTTGATGTCTCAGAATGTGTCCTGCCAACCGATCCCTACTTTTGATCAAGCTTTGCCATAAACTGCTTGTTTGCCCAATTCTATTCAGTATCTGCTCATTAGTTACGTGATCGACCTACATGATCTTCAGAATTCTTGTGTAGCACCACATTTTGAGAGCTTCTATTCTCTCTTTATTTAAACTTTTTATCGGAGGTTCGAGTGGTTCGAGTCCACCCTCGGGCATGGGTGTGTGTTTGTCCTTAGCGTAGGTTAGTTAAAGTTAGATTAAGTAGTGTGTAAGCTTAGTGACCGATGATCTCAGCAGTTTGGTACCATCAATCCAGACAAATACTCTCCTGATGACATCCTCCTGAGTAATCCCTGCCCGGAAATCCAAACTAGGGACTGTTTTATCTCCGCAATATTTTATCCAACAGGACCACATAGCAGAGCTGCATGTCCTCGGGAAAAATTAGGGCTGTAGTTTCCTCTTGCTTTCAGCCGTTCGCAACGCCAGCGCAGCAAGGCCGTTTAGGCTGAGACCAGAGGAGTCAATCAACCAGACTGTTGCCCCTGCAGCCTTTGAAATGGCTGCTGCCCTTTTTAGGAACAACACGTTTGTCTGGACTCTGAGGTTAAGCCTCTCTTTCTCTACTCTGCCTCATGACCTGAAGTCAAACGCGATCATCGACATCTGTCCTCTTAACGTGCCCGCAGCAATCGTGGCCGAAGGTGGTGGCGCCGACCGCTGAGGCATCAGGTCTGCTAAAAGTGTGTGCCGCTGGTTGTAGCGAGTTGACTGGGTGAAGCCGAACTTATCATCCTGTTGACGCCAGCGCGGTTGATTAATCTCTACCTTGCGATAGAGCTAAAAGTATAACTCCGGAATGACTTGGAAGGCGGCAAAAGTGCAACCATCTCATCACTCTAAGCACTCTAAGCAGCAGCCATTTCAGAAGTTGTAGGGGCAACAGTCTGGTTGATTGACTCGTCTAGTCTCAACCTAAACGGCATTGCTGTGCTGGCGTTGCGAACGGCTGAATGCAAGAGGAAACTACAGCCGTAATTTTTCCCGAGGACGTGCAGTTCTGCTATATGATCAACCAAGAAATCAACTGCCGAGGCCCGCAAGACTCTCTCGATGCCTCGGGAAAGTACTTGCAAAAATCCCCGTAACCAATCAGTAAAAGGGCGTAAATGTACCGCCAATCCCAGACATGGGAACTGGTTTCCTGTCTGCCACCATATAATTCAACATGCATCAGTCAATGAAAACCTTAGTTTCATTAGCCAGCAGGGTCTAGGTGAAGATTCCCGTGGCTAATTGTTCTTGAAGGGAAATTCTACAATTTTAGGAAGGCTACCAGCCTCGTTCCACAAAAGGTGCACTGGAAAGATTTTCCAAGTGCATGTGCGGCAATAATTCTGGCTTAGTAATACAGCGTCACGAGAGAAAACATAGCAGGCAGTTTCACTGTGGGTACCGAAAACCGCCAATCGATGGCTTTTACGAGGACCAGGTCTAAACCCATCCACCCGTGAGCTATCGGTTGTTACTGTATGCAGAATTCGCTTGAGTACCTTCGGCTACATCTCCCACAGACCAGACACGGCCATTGGATAACCTCCGCACGCGGCTCGCCATAGTGCCGTCTTCTCAAAAGGAAATAGTCCAATAAGACATGTCGAAACGTACCCTGAAATTTTTTACACAGGAAGGAGACAACGAAAGAAATGTACTGTCAAAGTATTAACTGCTAAGAGGCACTGGAAGTATTGAAGAAAATCGCTGACACTTGCCAGATTCGGAGCGCGCCAGGAGGCGGTAAAAAATGTACAACCCCACTGGCGCTGTAGCACATCCTTAGGGGCAACTAGGCACACACACACACACACACACACACACACACACACACACACACACAGTCGAGGTCGGCGGTACATTTGTAAACAGGAAAGACGACACAACCCGATCGTAGTTTGTAAAGGACGTTTCAGGTTACCGTTCGTTGATAGTTTCTCTGACACTACAATACACAGTTACTATTCTCTCGAATTAGCCACTCAAGTAACATCTATTACTAACTATGAGTTGCTTTTTGCAGCATTGGTAAGTATTGATTGACAACACAGATAATGCTGAATTAATATTCATTGTGCTTTCGTAAGGCATACCTACTAATAGTATCTTTTTTTCTTCCAGTTTCACAGTAATGTGGAATCCAATTGACGTTCTCGATTTAGCAATGATGAAATATGAAGAACATGGTTTCCAGCCGAAATCACCTACTTGCCACGAGGACGTGCATATGTGTCGTTTGTTAATTGATTTCCTTGACATTCATTTGAATGATATCGACATTTCGTTTGGAATTGTGGATACATTAGAAGAAATAGGAAATAACTTTGACGATTCCATGAATTGTGGTTCGGACGACGTCAGTTGTGCCAGTAACAGTTCTGAAGAAGAATACCTTCCAAGCCTAGAAAAACACGTACTGCAACAGCTTTCAGCGACAAAGAAAAAGCAATGAAATATGGATTAAACGAAAGACGGAAAAAACGCTTGAAGTTACGCAGTGTGCAAAGGCGTTTTCGTTTCGTATAATCGGAGCGTGAACTGTACAAACGGAAGAATGAATTACATGAAGTAAGAAATATGCGGCAAACGGAAAGCCGAAACCATCTGTATGAAAAACTGTTCGAAAAATTTAGAACTGCTCGTGAGAGGCTAAGCAGGTTACCGATGGAGATCAACGAGACCTGGGCCCTCCGAACTGCATCTGACATGAACGTAGCTGATTTCCAGGCTTCGTCGACCTGGCTACGCAGGTTCAAGATATCGTATAGAGTAAGAAGTCGCCAAATTACAAAGTTTAGCTCACGTAAACGTGTAGAGCAGCTGCCAGTGATACCCAATGCCGTAGAGAAATTCATAGCTGACGTAAGGACGAAACTTGCTGCTATCCCCGCAACTGCTCTTTATAACGCTGATCAGTCAGGTTTCGTGAAAGAATTGCATGCACACCGCAGTTAATCATTTCGGGGTCAAACAAAGACGGAGTCGGTTGCCCAATCAGTGAAGGCAATGACACATTCATATACGGTAAGGCCAGTGATAAATATGAGTGGTTTACTGTTTCCGCAGCTACACCCGTATATCTGTGTTCAAGAACTGCAAGACAAATAAGGACCAAGAGTAAAAAAAATCGACTGGTTAGTTGAAAAAATCTTGCAATCGACGTACCAAAATCTGGAAAAATGGGAAAGAATAATTTTCAACATTTCGTTCGAAACCTATTCCTACCAGCTGCAGAAACTAACTCTTTGCTTTTGTTGGATTCATGGTCTGGACGAAATAACACCTCTGTTTTTGTGGAGGAGGACGAAAAATCTGTAGATGTAATGTGGATTCCGCCTGGAACTATTAGTGCGATTCAGCCTCTCGATAAAGAATTTTTTCGACAGTGGAAAGCGTTTTTCAAGAAATTATCAGAGCCGCCCGCTGTGACCGAGCGGTTCTAGGCGCTTCAGTCCTGAACCACGCGGCTGCTACGGTAGCAGGCTCGAATCCTGCCTCGGGCATGGATGTGTGTGATGTCCTCAGGTTGGTTGAGTTTAAGCAGTTCTAGGTCTAGGGGACTGATGACCTCAGATGTTAAGTCCCACAGTGCTTGGAGCCAGTTTTGAAATTATCAGACAACGTAATTTCCGATACCTCTCTCCTTCATTTCAGGTTTATCAGTATTCTTAAGCTCCAGGTATTTGTGCATTTTCTAAGACTGTCAACTCATTGCTTGATTTAATCTGAAGAGCTCTTTCATGCATTAAGTCAGAAATTTATAATATGAGTATCCATTTGCTCTGATAATAATAGATAATACTACTGCCAAAGTCACTGAAAATACAAAAAACGTGAATCGAAATTTCTAAAATTCTTTCAGTTTGGTTCAATATACATTCAATAGAAGTTCGCTACGAGCTCGAGAAGTTGACTTCTTATTATGAGAACATAATGATTTTTGAAAACAACTATAAGATTCTTGCAGCTTGTCGTAATTTGGCCTATGTTATTTATTTTCTCTATTCTCTGGACCACACAATTCTAACACTTGCGTTTTTATTTTTTGTTGTATTATGCATTCAGTTACCCATTCATAAGTAGTCCACTATTTTTAGATAGCACCTCAATCGGTACACCTACGGAACTAGTACAATTTTGGACTTGGCAATACACGCTGTATATTGAAGTCTAGTGAGACAGTTTCACAGTTACGCGATTTTTTGGCTACTATCATTATTCAAACCAATAATTTTAAGTTTCTTTTACAACTCAGTCCCAGCTGAACCCACGTCTTACACTTCACGAAGTGTATTCAACGCTCATCATTTTTCAAAGTTCTTTGTCCGGTTATAACACAGTCCTAAAAATTTTGAAAAGTTGAATTTTATGGTAAACAGAACACGGTTTCCTCTACTTTTTTATTTTTATTTACTTATTCTTTACCTGAAAACCCGAATATTAAGCTTTTCTTTATTGATTTGCTCATATTTGAGATAATGATATTCATTTTATCCATCCTACAAGGAAAGATGAAGAATTGCAAATATCAGCGTCTATTTTGGCCCACATTTGTTACTTTTTTCCAGGATAGCCCCTTTTTCACCATCGAGCAATACCGACTTAAGATGGCAGCACTATACATCCCGTTCTACCTTTGCCTCATCAGTTTAAGAGCCCATCGTGAGCACTCATCATGTTCTTCGCTCACAAATTATAATTTCACGGGAAGGAATCCACGAGTGGTTACAAAATACGCGTTAGAACTGTTCAAACAACGGACGGATCAGATAATTCAAACTTCTTTGAACATTACTGCTTTGATATTTCCCAGAAAATCATTCGAAATAATCTTAAAGTATTTGATAGGTATTTTCCTCGTTGTATTTTAGCATTAATTCAGACTCAGCGAGTATCTTTCCAACGTGCTCTGACTTGCGGGTCGAAAAATACAACGGGTCACGCTTTCCGGAAACTGAGCCTGGAGAACTTTTCCCGAAAGGAAGTGACTATGACAATGTTTACATTAACAAATTTACAAAATTCTTCACAAGCATTAGTTTTATATGTACTTCCGCAAACAAAACTTTTCTAGGTTCTATCAGTGTTTCATGTACAAAATTTTTGTATTCCACGAGTCACTGTCGGTCACTTCGGCCAACTTTTCCGCGAATAGAATATGTCGTTTTATTCGCCAGTTTACTATAATAACTGTTAGGAACTAAATGCTCTTCTCTGCCCACAACACTAATAATAACGCGATGAACATGTGCAAATCCTGTGTATCATCGCGTAGTGATAATATTATGTGAGAATTACGACATATTCAGGCAGTAGTACTAATTGCTTGTATATGGGCCCGACATTTAGTGAAAATAACATAAATACATACAATGGTTGCAATTCGAAAACTAGCGCTAATAAGATAATTTCATAGGTTGGAGCTTCCTTGCTTTGTTTGGAACATTTTAATAAAAAAAAAATTTGTAATTTCTAATGGTGGAATTTGCCTTGCTTTCTCTCTCGATGAAATATTTGGATATTGTGTCTAGTTGCCTACTGTACTGTACGATTTTTGTGTATGTTTCATGACGATTTTCCATTGACAATATGATGCTTAAGAGTAATGTAATAGGAATATTTGACTTGTTTTGTGCATTACAAAAACTATATATGGATTCGTCTGGCGTCAAATTGATATAATACAGTCCTGTCTTCAGTCTGGCCGCGCGGGATTAGCCGAGCGGTCTATGGCACTGCAGTCATGGACTGTGCGTTGGTCCCGCGGAGGTTCGAGTCCTCCCTCGGGCATGGGTGTGTGTGTTTGTCCTTAGGATAATTTAGGTTAAGTAGTGTGTAAGCTTAGGGACTGATTACCTTAGCAGTTAAGTCCCATAAGATTTCACACACATTTGACAGTTGATCGTTACACCATGATGGGGTTCATCAAACAGAACAACTCCTTCAGAGTCCCAGAAGACCGTCGCCGTGACCTTACCGGCTGAGGACCACGCTTTTAACTTTTCCTTCGGAGAAGAGGTGTTTTGATACCGCTCCATGAAGAGCCATTTTGTTTCCGATTCGAACTTTTAGACCCAAATTTCATCATGTGTGACGATTTTTGACAAAAAATTGTCGCTACCAGCCTCGTAACGCGCAAGCAATTCCGCACAGATGGTCCTTCATTGCTCTTAGTGGACTTCTGTTCGGCAGCGAGGATCCTAGCGGGCACACACGTTTCAGTACCCCAACTGGTGGACGAGTGTGTCAGTACTATAGGCAGAGACGGCCAATTGTGCAGCGAGGAGCTGATCTGTTGATCACTTCGAATGAGAGTGCCCGCATGTTCCAACACTGTAGAAGTCACAGAAAAAAAGTGAGAGCTATTTTTTTATTTTTTAATTTTTTAATTTTTAATTTTTTATTTTTTAATTTTTTTTTTAATTTGGCCTTTGAATGTGTACTCAATTTAGCCATCGGCAACACATAGTGACAATGTACACATAATTGAATAAACAAATAGAGAAATGCATATTTACAAGAATAAAAAGTTTAACTGTTACAGTTTTGTACATAATGTTTTAAAAATTGAATTGAATTGAATTGGAAAATAATTAAAAGTGTCTTGGCTTACAATTCACACCAATTGTGAAATATCTTCATCAGCAAGACATATTTATAATTTATGTACACCATTAAAACCTACAGATTGTAACCAGTACTCTTGATGAAGTTAACTACCACTTTATATAGACGAACGTCTTTAGTACACAAAAGAGAAGAAGCTGATTGAGGAAGATGATAGCCCATACTCAGCAATGTCTTCAGAAAGACCAACCGTTCACGGTCAAATTTGGGGCACATAAATAAGATGTGGTTGACATCAGCTTCCGACTCAGGATCACACTCACATGCTGGTGAACTGTAAACGTTGATCCGATGTAGATGTTGTGGGAAAGAGGCATGATTGAAGCGGAGTCTTATGATGGTAGAAATCGTGAATCGGTCCAGATGTGTCCTCATTAACCACGGCTGTGAAGGAATCCGAGGTTGTAGCACTGCGTAATAACCGCCTTTTGTCTGTTGAGAAACGTTCACATTTCCTGCCATTGTTGTCTTGCGTGATCCTTTTTCTTCACGTAAGTAGTCTGTATAAGGAAGGTGCAGATCCAGGACGGTGCCTAAGGTTGCCGCTTGTTTGGCTAATGCATCAACTTCATCATTGTAGAGGATACCACAGTGGGAAGGTACCCACAACAAATGGATCGTCCGGCCCGTGCGTGTGCTGCGAATATATTCAGATGTCACATCCAAGATATAACTGTTGGTTGTTTTGTTCCATCGACTGTACTGAATGTTTTTAAGAACGCTTTGCGAGTGAGATACTATCAATATCTTGGGGAAGGAAGTGCTAGAGACAAACTTAAGTGCTTCCAAAACTGCCACTGTCTCCGCCGTAAAAATAGAAGTGCTCGTAGGCAATTTGAAGGTTTTGCGGATCTGGATCTGAGGGCAGAAAAAAGCGCATCCTGTACACTCGTCTTGCGGAATTTTGGAGCCATCGGTATATACACAGAGAAAACCCGGCCATTGTGCTTGAACGAGACGATTGAAGTCAACGTTGACATTAGTACTGTCCAGCCAGGTCGTACTTAAATAATGGACTGGGATCTGGGAGCAGAGCGTTTGAATATCATATTCAAAAACAGGTAGATGCGCTGAACGCCGTATAGAATGTATGACAGGTGACCAAGAGTCAAAGCTGGCACAAACGGCTGCCTCTTTATTCCTTCTGTGGGATGCAATCCACAGTCGATAAATGCAGTCTCTACTTTGATGGACGGAACTGTCCATAATGTCCATGCCTTGAATGTAGAATTTGTCCGATAACATTTGGCGCCTAATGCTCAAGGGCATCTCCCCTGCTTCTATTAAAAGGGCGTTGGTGGGCGTCGATCGCATGGCTCCAAGACAGGTACGAATGGCTCTATATTGAAGAGTATCTAATTTGGAATCTTTGACGCAGTGTGGTAGAATTGACAGCCATAGTCTAATCGAGATCGAATTATCCGTCGGTACATGGTGAGTAAAACACTCTGGTGCGCTCCCCACCAGACACGAGTGAGTGATCTGATTACATTTAAACCTTCTTCACACTTGGTAACGGTGGATCGGATGTGGGGCGCCCAGCTTAACCGAGAGTCAAAAATCATCCCCAGAAATCGAGCTTGAGATTTTATTTGGAAGGTGTACTTGCCACAGGTAATGTGATCTTCAGTGCGAGCTGTCGTCGACTTGGAGAAGGGAACGACTGCTGATTTCTCAGCCGAGATCTCCAGCCCAATGATAGAGAGCCACTCATCGATGTGTGCGATGGTTGTGGTTAATGCCGTTTTGGCCTGAAGATATGAAGCAGCAGTAGAATAAACACATATATAATCAGCATACTGTAGGATTTTTGTGGGGGGAGTAATTATGCGTTCTAGGTCGTGCGTATACAGGAGAGGACTTAAAACTGCACATTGCGGCAAGACCTGGGAGACATAAAAAGGTCCGATCATGGTACCTTTGAAACGGACGTAGATCGTTCTTTGAATAATCAGGGCACTGATACCGTAGATCATCCGTGAAGGAATTCCGAATCCTGCCAGCTTGTCCAAGAGTATCGATATTTGTACGTGATCATATGCACCCTTAACGTCAAGAAAAGCTGCCACTACTGTCTCTTTCGTTTGAAAGGCTGACGTGATATCCATATTAAGCAAAAACAGGTTATCCATGGTCCCTTTGCCTTTTCTGAAGCCGTATTGACTCCGAGGCAACAAATTACTTTTTTCAAGCCACCATTCTAGTCTCCTTTTTACCATTCGTTCCAGTGTTTTTGCAACACACGACGACAAGGCAATAGGTCTATAACTAGTACCGACATTTGGATCTTTACCACTTTTGCCACTTTTGAGAATTGCAATTATTATTTGCGTATTCCATGTTGATATGAGGTCTGTCTTCATCCAGTACTGATTAAAAATGTTCAAGAGAAAGTCTTTCGCTTCTATAGGCAGGTGTGCAAGCATAGAGTAGTGTATATGATCAATGCCAGGGCAACTGTCGCTCGATACTTTAATAGCTTCGTTGAGTTCTTCCTTAGAGAAAGGACGAAGGAGAACATGATAGCGGTCTTCTTCCGCAGGGAACATATGGTTTAAAAATGGCACCGTGGGAGGAGCGATTGTAGCTATGAATTCCTCTAACCAGGTCGTGGTAGCAGGAGGGGAGGAAGACAGTCTTCTTGTTCCAAGGGCTTTTATTTTATGCCAGATGCTTGCCATACTGGTTTCATTATATAGGGACAGGCAAAATTGTTTCCAACTGTCCTTCTTGGTTGTCTTCAGGAATTTGTTAACTCGCGCATTCACTTTTTGCACAGCCAAGAAGTTGTCCAATGAAGGATTCTGACGATAGGTTTTCAAGGCGAGTCGTCGCTTCGCAACTTCCCGAGAGCATTAAGAATTCCACCAAGGAGGATAACGGTGCTTCCTTACTGTAAACTCTTTTTTCTTAGGGATGCTGATGCCAGCTGCGATGTTCATAGCATTGAGTAAAACTGGGTAGGCATCTTCGTCCCGTAAGTCACGTCTCGTATTTGCGAGTGCCCGCCGAACCGTTTCCTTATAAGAGGCCCAATTGGCTTCCTTGATTTTCCACGTACTATTAGAGTAACAGATGTGCGTAGTATCGACGTTGATGTTAATGTGAAACTTTACTGGGAGATGATCGGATCCCATTGAATCCTTTTTAACGCACCAATTAGATATTTCAGTAAAGCAGGGGGTGCAAAGAGTTACATCAACTGCGGAGGGTCTACGTAGAGGTGAAGTTATCATAGTAGGAGAGCCATCGTTGAATATCACTAGGTTATTATCTTCGATGACGCTTATCAAGGTCCTGCCGTTCCTGTCTGTCCCGTCTCCTCCCCACGCTACATGGTGGGCACTCACGTCTCCAGCTAC
Organism: Schistocerca piceifrons; assembly: GCF_021461385.2. NCBI lineage: Eukaryota > Metazoa > Arthropoda > Insecta > Orthoptera > Acrididae > Schistocerca > Schistocerca piceifrons. The sequence continues at coordinate 275,869,525 of NC_060144.1, forward strand.
GATAAAGGGAGGACGAAGCTGACTTATTAATTGTTTCCAGTCATCTTCCACCATACTGTGGTGGGGAGCGTTATACAACGAGACAACTGTAAAGGTTTTGTGGGCGGGTCGTATCTCCACAGCAACTAATTCAAGGTTGGTGACAGGTACGTGTAACGGGTGTGGTCGATGCGGCAGCGAAGTTTTTACCAGTATAGCTACGCCGCCGCCCCCCCCCCCCCATCGAGACGGTCTTCCCTTACTATAGAATAATTTTGAAAGCGAACAGTTCGTTCGAATTTGAACCAAGTTTCACATAACAGAACGATATCAGGCTGACTTACGAACAGTTCTCGTTGCAAGCTTTCTCTATTAGAATTAGCCGATCTCGCATTCCACTGCAATGCTTTTAAAGCCGCCATAATTTAGGGAGAGAGACTGAAATATGCCCGTAACGAGGTGACGGATATCGGAATTGTTCGTAGCACTATTTTGTCTCATGTTTTGCATGACAATATCAATCACATCTATTATCTTATCTATAAGTTCAGCATGACCTTGAGGCTGTCGTTGATTCGGCGCTTGTGGGGTTACTAATCTGTGAGTAGCAGGCTGGTATGGATTTTGGCTGATAGGAGTGAATGAATGTTGCATGGGATATAACAGGCTGCGGTACTGAGACCACTCACGAACGTTACTTTGGTTGTTTACTTGCGCCTGCTGCCGGGGAGGCCGGTAAGAAACGTGTGTCTGCTGGGACACAGTTGCACACTGAGTTGCGTCCGCACTTCCGCGTTGTTGACTCTGCATGCTAGCGGCGGGAAGAGTTGTGGGTTTTGAAAGTCCGGAGAGCTCAAATTTGTTGGAGCAGGAATGATCGGAGCCGGCAAGTGATGTTGTTGAACCCCGGTGACGGATGCATAGTTTGGCATACGAGCAATAGACAGCGCATCCCTGAAGTCACTGTTGTTGAACGTAGCTAATTCTTGAGCTCGTCGCCGTATATGGTATTCCGGGCAGGAACGGTCCGTGGATGAATGTTGTCCCCCGCAATGAGCGCAAATAGTGATAGGTGAGACACAGGATTCAACATTATGTGGACCACTACATTTAATGCATATCATCTGAGATCGACATTGTTTGCTGATGTGCCCGTAACGAAGACAGTTAAAGCACTGCCTGACAGTTGGTACATAGAGGTCGACGGGACATCTTATTCTGTGAATAGACACGGCTTCCGGTAAGGTTTGAGAGTCGAAGGTTAACAAACAGGTCTGCAATTGAACGATTTGGTCTTTACCATATCTCTTCGTAAACCTCCGAACGCCTACGACAGGGAAGGGAGATTGTACGACTTCCAAAACCTCCGCTTCTTCAAGGTTGGTGACTACTTTCCTGATTACTCCCAGCTTATGGACGACAAAGGAAGGAATGTAAGCTTCTATATTTTTTGACTTTAATACCTCACTGGTAACTAGGAAATTAGCCTTGTCTGGGGTTTTCAGTTCCACCTTAACTTTTGTTTTTCCTGCTGAAGAGATGTTAAGGATAGAATTCTTCACTTCTGGCAAGGAAATATGCAATAATTTCCCTAGTGCCATAGGGAGCAAGCGGCCGAAGTTTGTGTCCAAACATTCCATGTAAACTACGAATGGTCCCCTGTCTGTACGTTTGTAAAAGTTGAGAGACCTCGGAGTAGGTGCAGGTCCCACAGGAGGAGTGTTAGTTGCAGCATGTTGGTTAGGAGTGAGCCCAGAAGCAGTTGCTACAAGGGGTCAGCTACATTTGAAACGTCAGTTACAGGTAAGAGTTGATTAGCGTCTGCTATGAAGGTTTTGGAATTTCTTAAATCCAGACTGACCTCACTTTGTCGCTTGTTTCTCGTAGCGGAGAAGCTGGAGGAATCCTGTTCCGATAAATCCATATGCTCTTCTGCTGGCTGTATCCCAGATTCTCCCCAAACAGCTCCTAACGAGTGGCTGATCACGGCCGTCGTGTTGTCCAATGTAGTTCCTGGAGGAGCTGGTAAGGATGCTGCATCTGGATGTAGCCGCTGGGCAGGTGGTTGTTGTTGATGTTGTACCATAGGGGCGTCGAAGTCACCACCCCCTTCTTCATACACCCCACTATACATTGCAGGGGCTTGCCGTCACCGATAGTAATGTCAGGTGTTAATGTGCTTGTCAGCACGCGGCCGGCCGCACCGAGCACGTAAACAAGGCCCGTCCGTGCAGCTCGCCCACCGAAGCACGACTTGGCGCTGCTAGGGATGCGTTGACACCGCAAAAACACACGGCAACTCTAATTTGTAGGAGAACAGAGACTAAATTGTCTATATTTTTCAATATTTCTCGAGCACCACACGAAAACTGATGGTTGTTGAGGTTGCTAAACAGAGATAATGAAATGAGAGCTATCTGATCAGAATGCACCTCCGTTACAGAGGCCAATGTGAAGGTTAGTTACAGCGTCGTCACGTATTGAAACTTCGTGAAACTCCAGGGTTTGAAGAGGGAACATTCCACGATCTCCTACACCAAATTCCTCATTTTTTTCAACTGAAATTGGCCGAGAAAAAAAGTGTTGCATTATTTATTGAACGGCCCTTGCACGTATCAGATATAAAATCGTTAAAACAGAAATATTAAAGAAAAACATTACTTCTTTAGTCAGCAGGAAAAATATACGGGTGTATCAAAAGGATCATCCGATTTAAAAAAAAATCATATCTGTTATGTTATTTGAGATATGTGCGTTTAACGACGTATTGTTGGAAAGAGCAAGCTCTCGTGTATTCATGGTTCCAGCTAGGAAGCCGCACCGTGCGCCCATTTCTAATAAAAATGATCTCGGGACAACAGAAAGCATTTTGTTCTACGTTTTGCACAGTGCGCGTCAGTAATAACTATTCTGCGTGATTTTCGTACTGATGCTCCTACAGCACAGAGCATTAGGCGAAGACATGAACAATTCCGAGAAACAGGTTGTTTGTGTAAGGGCAAATCGCCGGACCGCCCCGAGTGTCCGACACAGACACCGAACGCATCCGCCATAGTTTCACAAGGAGCCTGGAGAAATCCGTTCGCCGTGCAGCTCGACAGCTCAAACATGCCCCAGATGTCCGTCGGGCGCACGTTTACACATGAAACCATACAAAATTCAGCTACTGTAAGCTCTTCATGAAGGGGACAAACAACAACACGTGGAGATCCGTAATTTTGTTCTTGGCAAGATGGAGGATGACAGTATTCTTCCACGCTTCGTGTTGAGTGACGGGGCAACATTCCATTTAAATGGAAAGATGAAGCGTCATAATGTGAGAATATGGGACACGGAACAACCACATGAAGTTGTACAACATGAGAGGGACTCTCAGAATTCAATGTGTTTTGTGCAGTTTCATGGGAAAAGGTGTATGATCAATTTTTCTTTGCCGAGAAGACTCTTACGCGAAGCAAATATCTTGATATCCTTAGAACTTTCTTGTCCCACGGTTCGAGACTGATTTTCATTTACCAACAGAATGGGGCACCGCCACTCTGACATCTGTAAGTGCGGTATTGCTGAACGATGGAGCGGACGCATGGGACCAAATGATTTAGCCCTACATTACTGACCTCCACGGTCATCGGACCTAACTGTATGTGTTTATTTCTTGTGGAGGATTATAAAAGACTCTGTTTATGAGCCTCCGTTACCAACAACAATGAATGAATTGAGACGTCGCATAACAGCAGCTGTGGAAGCTGTAACTCAAGATATGCTCGCTGGAGTGTGGGAACAATCTGAATACCGCATTGACATATGCCTTGCATCTGAAGGAGGCATATTGAACACCTATGAAAAGGTATGAAAAATTTTTTTTGAGTTTCCCGTTCATCAAGAAACAAAATTAATTGTATATATTTATTAGTTTGATAAGTACAGATGTGCCAAGTCGGATGGTTCTTTTTGATACACCCTGTATAATAAGATAAAGTAAACGAGAACATACGTAGTATAAAGACCGATGAAGAAGTTTCCGTTAAAAAGCCAGATTTACCCCTTGCCTACGCGTCGGTGTTCACACAACCGCATCGGAGCTACGGTGGGTTGCATATACGTTCAGGCAACGCACTCAAACGGAAACACTTTGATCGACTGTGATATAACTGTCAAAACTCTTTGGGTTATAGCCTAACGAACTTACGTTGGTAATACATTGTTCATGTACAGTTGGGTGGCCCGGTATGCAACAAAACAGAAATGTAATTGAGAAGGGTTTGGCAGAGAATAGATAATAAGACTGTATGACCAAATTTTTTCTACACTATTGAATTTTACAATAAACAACGTGGCAGAAGTGTTTCTCGAGTAGCTGTGACATAATATATCAACTGCAAACATGGGAGCTGTTATCCGAGGCTGTACGGCCGTCTTCGGAATGAAAATACGTTTTGTACGTTCTGTACCCGTGGTCTAGGGGTAGCGTCTTTGATTCACAATCAAAACGTTTTCGATCCCGGGTTCGATCCCCGCCACTGCCTAAATTTTGATAAATAATCGGCATTGGCGACCGAAGACTTCCGGCATAAGAAGTCAGCCTCATTCTGCCAACGGCCTTGTCAAAGAGGGCGGAGGAGCGGATAGAGGTTCAGGGCACTCTCTTGTCCTAGGGGTGGGAAATTGCCCCTAAAGGCGGGAGAATCAGCAATGATCAACGACATGAGGATGCAGAAGGCAATGGAAACCACTGCATTAAAGACACGTAACGTGTATCCACAGGACATGTGGCCTGTAATTGAAGGAGTGTCATGATGATCTCTCCATTGGCAAAAGATTCCGGAATAGTCCCCCAATCGGATCTCCGGGAGGGGACTGCCAAGGGGGAGGTTACCATGAGAAAAAGATTGAATAATCAACGAAAGGGTAACGTTCTACGAGTCGGGGCGTGGAATGTCAGAAGCTTGAACGTGGTAGGGAAACTAGAAAATCTGAAAAGGGAAATGCAAAGGCTCAATCTAGATATAGTAGAGGTCAGTGAAGTGAAGTGGAAGGAAGACAAGGATTTCTGGTCAGATGAGTATCGGGTAAAATCAACAGCAGCATAAAATGGTATAATAGGTGTAGGATTCGTTATGAATAGGAAGGTAGGGCAGAGGGTGTGTTACTGTGAACATTTCAGTGACCGGGTTGTTCTAATCAGAATCGACAGCAGACCAACACCAACGACGATAGTTAAGGTATACATGCCGACGTCGCAAGCTGAAGATGAACAGATAGAGAAAGTGTATGAGGATATTGAAAAGGTAATGCAGTATGTAAAGGGGGACGAAAATCTAATAGTCATGGGTGACTGGAATGCAGTTGTAGGGGAAGGAGTAGAAGAAAAGGTTACAGGAAAATATCGGCTTGGGACAAGGAATGAAAGAGGAGAAAGACTAATTGAGTTCTGTAACAAGTTTCAGCTAGTAATAGCGAATACCCCGTTCAAGAATCACAAAAGGAGGAGGTATACTTGGAAAAGGCCGGGAGATACGGGAAGATTTCAATTAGATTACATCATGGTCCGACAGAGATTCCGAAATCAGATACTGGATTGTAAGGCGTACCCAGGAGCAGATATAGACTCAGATCACAATATAGTAGTGATGAAGAGTAGGCTGAAGTTCAAGACATTAGTCAGGAATAATCAATACGCAAAGAAGTGGGATACGGAAGTACTAAGGAATGACGAGATACGTTTGAAGTTCTCTAACGCTATAGATACAGCAATAAGGAATAGCGCAGTAGGCAGTACAGTTGAAGAGGAATGGACATCTCTAAAAAGGACCATCACAGAAGTTGGGAGGAAAACATAGGTACAAAGAAGGTAGCTGCGAAGAAACCATGGGTAACAGAAGAAATACTTCAGTTGATTGATGAAAGGAGGAAGTACAAACATGTTCCGGGAAAATCAGGAATACAGAAATACAAGTCGCTGAGGAATGAAATAAATAGGAAGTGCAGGGAAGCTAAGACGAAATGGCTGCAGGAAAAATGTGAAGACATCGAAAAAGATATGATTGTCGGAAGGACAGACTCAGCATACAGGAAAATCAAAACAACCTCTGGTGACATTAAAAGCAACGGTGGTAACATTAAGAGTGCAACGGGAATTCCACTGTTAAATGCAGAGGAGAGAGCAGATAGGTGGAAAGAATACATTGAAAGCCTCTATGAGGGTGAAGATTTGTCTGATGTGATAGAAGAAGAAACAGGAGTCGATTTAGAAGAGATAGGGGATCCAGTATTAGAATCGGAATTTAAAAGAGCTTTGGAGGACTTACGGTCAAATAAGGCAGAAGGGATAGATAACATTCCATCAGAATTTCTAAAATCATTGGGGGAAGTGGCAACAAAACGACTATTCACGTTGGTGTGTAGAATATATGAGTCTGGCGATATACCATCTGACTTTCGGAAAAGCATCATCCACACAATTCCGAAGACGGCAAGAGCTGACAAGTGCGATAATTATCGCACAATCAGCTTAACAGTTCATGCATCGAAGCTGCTTGCAAGAATAATATACAGAAGAATGGAAAAGAAAATTGAGAATGCGCTAGGTGACGATCAGTTTGGCTTTAGGAAAAGTAAAGGGACGAGAGAGGCAATTCTGACGTTACGGCTAATAATGGAAGCAAGGCTAAAGAAAGATCAAGACACTTTCATAGGATTTGTCGACCTGGAAAAAGCGTTCGACAATATAAAATGGTGCAAGCTGTTCGAGATTCTGAAAAAAAGTAGGGGTAAGCTATAGGGAGAGACGGGTCATATACAATATGTACAACAACCAAGAGGGAATAATAAGAGTGGACGATCAAGAACGAAGTGCTCGTATGAAGAAGGGTGTAAGACAAGGCTGTAGCCTTTCGCCCCTACTATTCAATCTGTACATCGTGGAAGCAATGTTGGCAATAAAAGAAAGGTTCAAGAGTGGAATTAAAATACAAGGTGAAAGGATATCAGTGGTACGATTCGCTGATGACATTGCTATCCTGAGTGAAAGTGAAGAAGAATTAAATGATCTGCTGAACGGAATGAACAGTCAATGAGTACACAGTATGGTTTGAGAGTAAATCGGAGAAAGACGAAGGTAATGAGAAGTAGTAGAAATGAGAACAGGGAGAAACTTAACATCAGGATTGATGGTCACGAAGTCAATGAAGTTAAGGAATTCTGCTACCTAGGCAGCAAAATAAGCAATGACGGACGGAGCAAGGAGGACATCAAAAGCAGACTTGCTATGGCAAAAAAGGCATTTCTGGCCAAGAGAAGTCTACTAATATCAAATACCGGACTTAATTTGAGGAAGAAATTTCTGAGGATGTACGTCTGGAGTACAGCATTGCATGGTAGTGAAACATGGACTGTGGGAAAACCGGAACAGAAGGGAATCAAAGCATTTGAGATGTGGTGCTATAGACGAATGTTGAAAATTAGGTGGACTGATAAGGTAAGGAATGAGGAGGTTCTACGCAGAATCAGAGAGGAAAGGAATATGTGGAAAACACTGATAAGGAGAAGGGACAGGATGATAGGACATCTGCTAAGACATGAGGGAATGACTTCCATGGTACTAGAGGGAGCTGTAGAGGGCAAAAACTGTAGAGGAAGACAGAGATTGGAATACGTCAAGCAAATAATTGAGGACGTAGGTTGCAAGTGCTACTCTGAGATGAAGAGGTTAGCATAGGAAAGGAATTCGTGGCGGGCCACATCAAACCAGTCAGTAGACTGATGACAAAAAAAAAAAAAAAAAAAAAAAGAAAGAAAAAGCGATGTTACGCAAGGTGTGCAGGTAAGCACAGTGACAGGTTTGACTCCGTTAGCAGGACTTTATCTCAGCATTTCGTTTTTAGAGAAGCCCCTACACAAAGCCCCCAAAGGCTTGCCTCGCCTTAGACTGGTACAGCTACTCTGCCGAAGCCTGCCTGCACTGAGTGGCCCTTCTGGTAGCTATGCGACCACCGGCGAAGCTCTCGACTTGGTTGGAGCGCGCGAACCCTCCAAGCCGGCACTCAACGTGCCTTAGATAATTCGGGTCTCCTTGCGAGTCGAAGGTTAGTAGAGAGTAACGCGCTGCCATTACCCACAATTTGAACAGTTTGTATTGTTAAATGTAGTGGCGTGTATAACTTGTTCCTAACAATAGAAAAAAGAGCTAGTGAAAGCAGCACTCAAAAATTAGTCGATAAAATGGAAGATATGTCACTGCATCAAGCGAACGGAAATTGAACGGAAGCCGGTAAGGCTTCTTCACAAAATCAGGTGGACAAATGCGACTGGTGGCTACGTTTACGCGACATTTAAGCCACGGCCATGGTGCTCAAATAACATTTTTCATCACGATAGCTTCAATTATCAGCATAGGAATCACACAACCAATCGGTTGCAAATAATTGTTTGATACACTGACCTAGGCTTCTACACCTTTAAGAATGTCTTCATTGGAATGAAATTTTAAGAAGTCGTAAGATTACATTGCGAGAAAGCAATGGTCAAAGTTTCGAGCAGATATGCTCAAGTCAAAAATTAAAATTAAACCGTTCAAGCCTTTTGAATGTATGCCTTGCTAGGAACAACTTCATTTAGTCTGATGTCGTTCCTAGCAAGCCTTGAACAGTTTAATTTTAATTTTTGATTTGAGGATATCTGCTCGAAACTTTGACCATTGGTTTCTCGCGATGTAATTTTACGGTTTCTTAAAATTTCTTTGTGATGAAAACACCCTTAGAGGCAAAAACACCTGCCGGCAGCTGAGGTCATCAGTCCCCTAGAACTAAGAACTACTTAAACCTAACTAACGTAAGGACATCACACACATCCGTGCCCGAGGCAGGATTCGAACCTGCGACCGTAGCAGTCGCTCGGTTCCGGACTAAAGTGCCCAGAACCGCTCGGCCACCTTGGTCGGCCGTGCGCGAAGTCCAGGCGACACTACCTGCAACGGGTTCCACAGCTAGACGAGTTTGAGAGGGACCGCTTCGTGGGACTGTGAGAGGCTGGGTGGTCTTATCGACATATTGCGCTCCACACCAGTCGTAGAGACATCAACCTTGTCCGTTGTTGGCGACAGTAGACACAGAAAGGCACACATGCATGGCATGTGGCATCTGTATGTCCAACATGCATCACAAGAAGGGGGGACTGACGTATTAAAGTTACTGAAGTTAAAATCTTCTGGGCTGTTAGGCCGCATAATATTTCCTCTAAAATAATCCACGTTTCGACCCCTCTGCTGAGATCTTCTTCAGGACCTTCCGGTGTCCACTACTGCTAGAACACCGGAACATCCTGAAGAAGATAACAGCAGAGGGGTCGAAACATCGATTATTTTAGAGGAAATATGACGCGGCTTAACAACCCAAAAGATTTTAACATTAGTGACAACGGCTACGAAAACCTGCAGACTAACATAAAACGTTTCTATGGACTGACATATTGTCTGCCACACAACAAAGGGTTCGACAGCAACGACAGGGGTCATTCTCCGGGCTGTATTTTCTTATACGCAACATCCCTTGAGTGCTAATACCATTGGCAACCGTTTGCATGATACAGGGCTCACTATACGCCGTCCGTTAGGGCACCTGCGACTCACATCCACGCAGCAACGCTCCTGACTCGCCTCTTGTGGACAACAACGGACAAGGGGCCGTGCAGACCGGCAGTGGGTCATCTGTTGTGACAATTCTTGTTTCTATCTCGGAGGCTACGACCAACTGATTCGTGTCTGCAGAAGTGGTTTGTCGTTGCCCATCACACGTCACGCCAGCCTGGTGGGATGGTATGGGGAACGATGTTCTATGGTGTCCATTCACTGTTAGTGTCCTCTATGGGTTCCGTCAACTAGTGACTCAGCCATTCGTAAACACCCATGCCCTCAGCCTATTTCAACAGGACAAAGCTCGCCCTCATACTGTTGCCACCTCACGAGCGTGCCTTGTCGCTGTGGATACTCTCTCGTGGCGAACCACACCGCCCGATCTCCGGCCGATCGAGAAAATGTGGGGCTCCATGGGGCGTGCACCAGGACTCCATCTCACCCTCCAGTCTGAGCGCACAGGCACAAGCGGCGTGGGATTGCATATCACAGAACTACATCAGAGACACGTACAACTCCATGCCGCGACGTATGGACGCTTGTATTCAAAAGCCCTGTGGTCGGACTCCCTATACTAACATGTACGTTTTGTGGCCGTGTGGCGCAATAAACGTTGGTCCTTCAAAGATGATATGTGTGGTACCATCTGCCTGCCTGATTACAAAGATCGCAACTTGCCTTGTCCTTCTGGGTGCAGCTCTTTTTGTGCCGATTAGTTTAAATACAAGTGATCGAAGATAAATTAACTGTATGAGTTTAGTAGTTATTAAATAATGAAATTCGAACATTAATTTTATGTATGTACTCGAGGCTATGGAGAAATGACGATAAACGTGATGATGTTCCCCATGTTTTCGGTTCTTGTTATGAAAGTATTGGGATTAATATGTAAATTAATGTTTGTCAATATGGCTATTTATGAGCAAAAGCCCGACTTCAAGCTTAGCGATATTCCAGCAAGGCTAACCTGGTACTCAACAGTCACCACAGTCCGGTACTTGCTGCAGAAGACACATTTAGGGTGGTAACGCAGTTTCACTGTAGCCTGTCGCCTGTTTCTCCTTGGATACGAGTCTTTAAATCGACCCAATAAAAACTGTCTCCTCCACTTTTTAGCTAGAAATCGAGGAGGCGACACATGGTTTCTCGTTCGATGTGGTCTGCAGTTAGGCAACATGGACTTGAGACTTAGGGGCCATGTTGGCAGAAGCAGCCTCAGAGGAATCGGAACGCAACTACTACGCGAGCAATCACTTCGATCGTTTTGCTATTAGTAAACCGTGATAACTCTTTGGCTAATTTACGATGCTAGCACGAATGTATGACCGCAACTGATGCTCGTAATCAACTTTGCTATCTTTCTCAATTGTCTAGTTATCTAAATCTTCTTATGGCCTCTGAACTGTTTTTTTATTCTTTTGAACTCAATCATCCGAGCAATGTCCGTCGGATTTCTTCTTATATTCTTGTTTAATTATTTAGGCACTGTGCGCAATCTTTTCTCTGCTACTGATGTTATTCATTTGTGCTCTAATTGCTTGTAGTTTTGAGGGTCGTATCTGTTTTATTTAAGTTTAAATACGGCTCTCTTCTGACCAGTGTTTGTCTGACATTTGTCCTACAGTTTACATCTAAACATGTCAGTTGCTAATGAGCAAAGGACTGGATTTAATTTAACCCTGCCAGTAGGAAAAGAAATCAGTTGTTTTAGTATCTGTATACAAACTGAAAGCTTTCAGGCACGTTTTCACTTTTAGCAGAACTTAGGAAAGGCCATGGGGCATGGAGAGCCCTTTATATACTTCGAGAAACAAGATATTAGTTCAACCTATGTCAGTATACTCATACGGCCGGGAGAGGAGTGTGCTGACTACATTCCCTTTCGTATTTGCATCCAGTGACGCCTGTGGGCCGAGGATGATACGGCGGCCGGTCGGTACCGTTGTGCTTTCACGGCCTGTTCGAGCGGAGTTTAGTTTTTATGTCAGCCTACTGACGAATGACTATGAATGATAAGTGATTCAAAATTGTCGCTTAGCGTGTGTACAAATTCCAGAAAGGCAAATAACGAACTACCAATAGACCTGTTCACTATAGAGGACACGTGGGCAGAAGCGATAACTGTGTGCTCTATGAAAACATAACAGTAAGAACGAACCAGAACGTTGGATTCTGTAAGTTCCAACCGAATGTTATTTCGATGTGACGTAAGGAAAATTCACACGGACCTTTGGGAAGTGTCACCTGCTCGAGACCTCTTATCTGTTAAACAGCTTCTGCGAAGAAGTCTATGTTTTTTCGACAGAAGGCGACCATCTCAAATCCTGCCTGGATAGATTGGAGTGAGGGAACGTAATGCTAGTTCGTTTAACTGCAACAGCGCTTCTGCCTCGCAGTTGGAACTTTTGATGGTAGCCAACTCCTATTAAAAGGATCCTCACCTATCGCTAGCCAGCTTGTAGAATCACAGCTGAGCAGTCTCCCACCAAACCAAAAAAGAGAACTGAACAGAAAGCAATAAAAGGAAGAGTCACCGGACGTATCTCGATAGCAATTATTATATGGACTATTTGATCAAGGGAAATGAGCATAAAATACGCTAAAATATGTTAGGGGACAGTTTCAGAGAAGACTGGTCATGTAACATAGGTCATCATTTCGTAGGTACATTGTATATTCCAGGTGTTAACTCTGTAGTGTGAGACCATTGACGAGCATTGTCTATCCAGGTACAGTACATTTACATAATGTCTTATGAAATGCACCAAAGACATGAAAAAGAAACATAATAACGATTACGTTAAAGACAAAAGGAGTGAAACGAGAATGACATATTTTAATAGAGAACTAAATACAAAGAAATCCTCTTGCCACTAGACTCGTCAGTTATTGGCGTTTTGCTGAACTTGTATTATTTATGCTGTGAATTAGCGATTCACCGTACAGTTGTATCCCCAACTCACTTGGCTGTCGGCGCCAGCGCTGGTGTTACCTTTCGCCAAGGCAGAGTGCAACTGCATCAGCAAAATACTCGCTTGCAGGGCCACAGTGACGCATGGATGGCGTGCTGTCACATTGAGGAGCCGTTCGGTGTACGTGGGTGGACCAGCAACCTCAACTTGGGGCTGGCGTCTGAGGCGGTGGACAGCGGCTGACAAGTCTTTGCATATGGCACCGGGACATGCATGGTGTACTGGCCCAGCTTGTTTACATCCACGTGTGGCTGGCTTAGGGAATTGGCTGGCGATTGTAGGTGGAGGAAGGGGCTATTTCTGTCGTCATCACAATGACTCACAGAGGAGATGCAGCATCAAAAACACCAGCAAGAAGGAAACACTGTCAGTTACTTGCTGAGGGGATAGCCGCCTTGACGAGGTGAAGCAGGAAGTGATGGAGCGCACCAGCGATGCAGCCTGCTGGACTCCGCAGTGTGGGTTTGCAGTAGCTTGCCATCAAGAAAAGCCACAGTTTTTGTCAGGAACAGCGGATTGTGCTTGGCTTCATGGATGCTGTGAATGTGGCGTGGCCAGGATACAATCTGTTGTTAGCTGTGCTGTGTGTTAGGGTACGATGGCTAAAGGAGATTGTTACAGCTGTGATCAGTGCAAATCTTAGTAGTGCAGACGACCGTGTATGGTTTGGTCAATTTGAACTGTGCAAGAGACCACAGTGCATAATTTACATATTGTTTCCGAACCCGTGTGGAATTAGAAACCGTACTAGTAACTTCTTAGAAATTTCTTCCTCAAATTAAGGCCCGTGTTTGGTACCAGTAGACTTGGCCAGGAATGCCCGCTTTGCCTGTGCGAGTCTGCTCTTTATTTACTTCGTCCGTCATGGGTTATTTTGCTTCCAAGGTAGCGGAATTTCTTCACTTCGTCTAACATGTGATCACCAATGATACTACGTTTTTCGCTATTCTTTCTGCTGCTTCTCATTACTTCGTCTTTTTCAGGTTAATTCTCAATCGATATTCTGTACTCATTAGACTGTACATTCTATTCAACAGATCCTGTAATCCTTCTTAACTTTTATTGCCGCCCGGGATTAGCCGAGCGGTCTCAGGCGCTGCAGTCATAGACTGTGCGGCTGGTCCCGGCGGAGGTTCGAGTCCTCCCTCGGGCATGGGTGTGTGTGTTTGTCCGTAGGATAATTTAGTTTAAGTAGTGTGTAAGCTTAGGGACTGATGACCTTGGCAGTTAAGTCCCATAAGATTTCACACACATTTGAACATTTTTTTAAAATTTTTTAACAATGTCATCAGCGAGTCTTACATTGCTTTCACCCTGAATTTCAATCCCACTCCTGAACCTTTATTTATTTCCGTCATGTTTCTTCTATATATAGATTAAACAGTAGGGGTGAAAGACTGCTTTCCTGTCTTACACCTCTTTAATTCGAACATTTCGTTCTTCGTCTTCCAGTCTTATTGTTCCGTCTTCATTCTAGTACATGATGTGTATTACCCGCCTTGCTCTGATTTGTTTATGAATTCCGAACTCCTTGCATAATTTTACACTGTCGAACGCGTTTTCTGGGTCGACTAATCCTATGTAAGCCTCTTGATTTTTCTTCAGTCGTGCTTCCATTACCAAGCGCAACGTTACAACCGTTTCTTTGGTGCCTTTACCTTTCCGAAAGCCAAACCGATCTTCATTTAACAGATCCTTCGTTTCCTTTCCTTTCTTCGGTATACTGTCCTTGTAAGCAGCTTGGATGCATCAGCAACAAAGCCGATTGTTCTCGTACTTGCCCTTGCTCTCTTCGGAATTGTGTGGATGATTATTTTCCGAACCTCTGATCGTACGTCGCCGGTCACATAGATTCTATACACTAATTTGAATACCCATTTGATTGCCACTTCCTCCAAGGGTTTCAGAAATTCCTATGAAATGTTGACTATCCTTTCTGCCTTATTGGATCTCAAGTCTTGAACAGCTCCTTTAAATTCATAGTCTAATACTGGCTTCCCTGTCTTTTGCAAACCGACTCCAATTTCCTCATAGAGCCCTTCAGCGTTCTTTTTTCCCCTATCCGCTTTCTCCTCTGCGTTTAATAGTGGACTTTCCTTTGCACTCTTAATGTTACCACCCTTGCTTTTAATTTCACCGAAGGTTGTTTTGACTTTTCTGTTTGCTTAGTCAGTCCTCCCGACGATCATGTCTTTTTCGATTTCTTCGCATCTTAGCTACAGCCATGTCGCCTAGGCTGTTCTGCTCTTCCCCTTCGTTTCATTTCTAAGAGATATATTTTGCTGTATTCCTGCTTTCCCTGAACACTTTTATACTTCTTCTTTTCTCGATCAAGTGAAGTATTTCTTACAATAGCTGTTAGAGAACAATTTTAAGTTGTGAACAGTAGATTAATAAAACATTTTAAAATATAAAGAATGTACGATCAATAATTGTTGTAACATGTATTTAGCCGGCTGGTGTGGCCGTGCGGTTCTAGGTGCTTCAGTCTGGAACCGCGAGACCGCTACGGTCGCAGGTTCGAATCCTGCCTCGGGCATGGATGTGTGTGATGTCCTTAGGTTAGTTAGGTTTAAGTAGTTCTAAGTTCTAGGGGACTGATGACCATAGATGTTAAGTCCCATAGTGCTCAGAGCCACTTTTTTTTTAACATGTATTTGTATCACAATAAAAAGTCCCAGTCCTTTGACGCATGTCACCATTTGCCGCCTCTGGCCAAGATTACGCGAGCACTGCAGGTATCCCTTAGTGTAAGTTTACGTTTTAACATCCAGCGATGTTCATATGTGGAGGCTACATTGTATATTGCCACGTTTATATTTTATGGCTAGAAACTTACACACACGTCCGGTAGCAGTGGGATACTTACGTATATGATGCACTATTTACCTTCAAAGAGATCTGGAATATTTCAAGTCGTCAGTGCTAATTATCGTGACATCCACTATATTTTGTTCTTCAGGATGATTTGATAATGGACAGACTGTCCGAAACTAGTCATCAATAAGTAAACAAAAATTTCTACAGAAACTTTCTAACAGTTATTGTAATCACATTAAAGTTACAGACCTGTTTCAACCCCAGCGTTTTGGAGATACTGAAGTATTTCTTTTGTTTTTCAAGATCTCATCGCAGTTACCATCTTTTAACCTATGTTTGTCCCTTCATATGTGAGTGCTCTTTTTAGAGATGTCCACTCCTCTTCCACTGACCTCGCCAGGTTTGCCGAGAGAGCTAATACGCTGCTTCCCCGAGTCGGGTAGGCCCGCCGGCCCCAGATCGAGTCCGCCCAGCGTATTAACGACGAGGGCCGGTGTGCTGGCCAGCCTGGATGTGGTTTTTAGGTGATTTTCCTCATCCCACTATGTGAATACCAGGCTGGTCCCCACGTTCCGCCTCAGATACACGAATCGCAGACACTTGCTGCATGTTCACACTATTTCATGATTTACACTAGACGCAGACTGCTGGGGGGGGGGGGGGGGTACGGGGTGACGGCAGGAAGGGCATCCGATCCGGTCACCGCTTCAGATTAACCATGCCAAATCCGATTGTAACAATGCCAACCCTGTGAAAACTGCGGGACAAAGGCACAAGCGAAAGAAAGAAAGAAAGAACTCCTCTTCAACTGAGCGGCCTACTGTGGTATTCCTTACCACAGTATCCACATCTTTAGCCAACATCAAACACGTGTCACCACTGAGGTACGTAACTATACAACTATCTGAAACAGTTACTACATAGGTTAAGCACTTCAAGAACAGCGAATGCGTTCAATGCTTTAGCGTGTCTCACTGTGCCATTCGCTCTAGAATAACAACGAAATAACCGATGTACAATTATGGTTTGCTTCCAGTGGCATCACTTCTTGGGTAGGCGTGCTGCATTCGACGACCAATCGCTGAGCCGTCAATTTTTTCTTTAATTTATGTTTGAACTTTCTGTGAATGAAATGCAGTCATTTCTTCGCGTCATATGATCTCTGTTGCCTCAATATCTTTGAAGTTTCACTGTTCATTTTTGTTGCAGTCACCTTTGTTTGAGATTATGATTGAGACAGAGAACACGATTTGTTTCCAAATTTACTAAACGCGCAAAACAAACTGACACTCGGTACGGTGGACGGTGGGGCTAACCATAAATGCACTTCCAATTTACGGCCACTCCCATTAGTCACGGTGCCGAGTGGCAACTTAGTTTGCGCGTACAGTAAATCAAGTAATGTTTTAGCTTAACCGTTGAACAGCATACTTTATGATAAATTATATTCCCGTGAAAAGTAATGTTTCTATGTTGTCCACTAGTAAACTGTTTTAAGTACTATACATTTAAATAATGTTTCTTATAGACAAGAAAATCTGTCCGGCTTTAATATTTCCTCTAAAAAATATTTCTTTTGAATGAAATGTCGTGCATGTTGGTTTGTGTTACTGAAACAAAAGGCATCAATAATAATGATGATGGTAACAGTAATATGCATTGAAGTATCAAGTGCACACTGTGCTTGAATAACTTCCATTATGTAGGTAGTAAACAAAATAACACCCTAATCATACGCAGGCAGAAACCAGTAACAAAACAATTATCCATTGTGATCCGTGAGCATCACACGTTTATTGTTTCGTCTTTTCCACTTTCTGTGTTATAAGAGTGCGTAAGTGACCACTAACATCACTTATTTGTTTATTTGGTTAAACTCTCTCAACCTGACGTCTATAACACGTAACTTCACAAATGTATAGCACACATACAAATGGCAATACATGCCACTTTGTGACGAGTCACCTTTAACTCTTAATGACAATTACTGCAATTTTCAAGTGAGTGACTGCTATGTCCACTTACTAACGATTCTGCTTTACTGGTATAATCTGACTTTATTAACACGTGAACTGTAATCAGCATCTCACGGTATCTACCAGAAAATGAAACATTTACTGGTAAAAGTTTATATTTGTGTGTTAGGAAGAAAAAAAATGTTCCTTCGCTTTTTGATAATACGTATTTCCAGGGGGAAAATTAATATTTAACAAACTGACTTCATATAAAGATATAAAAAGTCCATGACTGTTCACCCACCAATTACCGAGTGACAGACTGCCAGTGCTTTGCATTTCGATGTATTGCTGTTGCGTTCTTCAGTCTGAAGACTAGTTACCAATTCTCCATGATACTCTGTCCCATGCAAGCCTCTTCATTTCCGAAGAACTGCTGCAACTTACGTCCTTCTGAATCTGCTTACTGTATTCATCTCTTGGTCCCAAGATTTTTATCCCCTTTCCCACACTTCTTCCAATACTACATTGGTGATCCCTTGATGTCTAATAGCGTGTCCTATCAACCGATCCCTTCTTCTATTCAGGTTGTGCCACAAACTTCCCCCCCCCTCCCCCCCCCCCCAGCCCAATTCTATTCAGTACCTCCTCACCAGTTATGTGATTTATCCGTCTAATCTTCATCATTCTTCCGTAGCACCACATTTCAAAAGCTTCTATTCTCTTCTATATTCGATATTAACAAATTTCTTTTCTTCAGAAACGCTTTTCTTGCCATTGTCAGCCTACACTTTATCTCCTCTCTAATTCGACCATCGTCAAGTTATCTTGCTGTTAGCAAAACTGATCTACTACTTCAAGTTTCTCGTTTCCTAGTCTGATTCGCTCAGAATCACCTGATTTAATTCGACAACTTTTACTTTTGTTGTTTTTCATCTTACACCCACCTTTCAAGACAGTGTCCATTCCGTTAAACTGCTCTTCCAAGTCATTTGCTGTCTCTGACAGAATTACAATGCCATCGGCAAATCTCAAATTTTTTATTTCTTCTCCCTGAACTTCAATTCCTTCTCCAAATTTTTCTATGGTTTCGTTTCCTGCTTGCTCAGTGTACAGATTGAACAACATCGGAAATATGCTACAATCCTGACGCACTCTTTTCTCAGTCACTGCTTTCTTTTCACGCCCCTCGACTCTTATATCTGGTTTCTGTTCAAGTTGTAAATACCTTTTCGCTCCCTTCAGAAATTCAAAGAGAGTATTCCAGTCAACATTCTCAAAAGCTTTCTCTAAGTCTACTACTTCTATAAGCCTAGGTTTGCCCTTCCTTAACCTATCTTCTAAGATACGTCGTAAAGCCAGTATTTTCTCGCGTGTGCCTACATCTCTCCAGAATCCAAACTGACCTCCCCGTGGTCGGTTTATATCAGTTTTTACATTCTTCTGTAATGTATTTGAGTTAGTAATTTGGTACCATGGCTCATTAAGCTAATAGCTCGATAATATTCCCACGTGTCAGCACTTTGGAAGTGAAATTACTACATTCTTCTTGAAGTCTGAGAGTATTTCGGCTGTCTCATATATCTTACACACCAGATGGAAGAGTTTTGTCATGGCTGGCTCTCTCTAGGCTACCAGTAGGTCTCCAGGGGCCTTGTCTCGACTTAGATCTTTCTGTGCTCTGTTAAACTCGTCTCACGAAATCATGTCTCCCATCTGCTCTTCATCTACGTCCTCTTCCATTTCATATTGCCTGCCAGTTCATCTGCCTTGTACAGACCCTCTATAAACTCCTTCCACCTTTCAGCTTTCCCTTTTTTGCTTAGGACTGGTTTGCCTTCTGAGCTCTTGATATTCATTCAGCTGCATCTCTTTTCTCCAAGGGCCTCTTTAATTTCGATATAAGTTCTTATTATTTTGCACTCTGTTTGGTAGACTGCGATACTCATTCTGGAGACGCAAACGTATCCTCTGCGAGCTAAATGCCTTTCGTGGCCAACAGAAAGTTTTCAGTGATTCTGGTTGTACACAAGTTTTCATAATGGCATTAGTTGAGTGATATTTTCTTGAGGTTTAATTAAATGCATTTGAGCCATAAAAATGGAAATTGTCAGTCAACGACGGTTAATTGAAAAGTAGCTTTCCGTGAGGCTATAATTAAAACACTGAAATAGTTAAATCAAAAATATATTATATTTACATTATTGTGCAGTTTTCTACACAATCACCATCCAGATTTAAGCATTTGTCATACCTCTTACCGAGCTGACAAATTCCCTCTAGAAGCAATTCAGTCAACTGATATTGCAGCCAACCCATAATAGCATCTGCAAGTTTTACGTCGTAGCACTAACTTTCGGGAGCCGAGTTACTTTTCCATGTGCATGAAAGGAAGAAATCACTTAGAGGCAAGTCTGTGATGAAGGGCTGTTGTTCAGAAACGTCCCACTTAAAGTGACGCAGCAATTCTTGTGTTTGCCAAGAAAGTGTGGTCGGGCATTGTCGTGCAAAAACACGGCACAGTTGTCAAAGAGACTGCGTCGTTTATTTTGAATGGCTCTTTTCAGTTTTCTTATGTCTCACAATAGGCGTGAGAACTGATTGTCCTTTCACGTTCCATAAAGTCATAAAACAAGATTTCTTTATCGTGCCGCTAGCAGTAGCCACAACCTTTCTGGCTGACAGAGTTAGGCTAATTTTTTATGGTTTGTAGGACGCAGCGTTATACCATTGACTGCTGTTTTGCCTACTTATAGAATTGCTAACCCTTGCCTTGTCATTAAGTTGATCATATTTCCACGCTCAAATTCGGGTCACATTACAACTTTCGATATTCCAAGAAAGAGGAAGATCTTATTTGAATGTAGTAATACTTTACTAGTATCGGTATCTTCTAAGACGAAGAAGTGTGAACAGACCAACTGTATTTACCAGTGCTCTGGACTGTCTTCAGCCTGCAAATGAAAAAATTCAACACAAGTTTCGTCATAACTCACTCTAGCCATTAACATTGCTTTAGTAGTTTCTATAGCAAGGTGTTTTGGATCGCTTTGTCAAACAGTTTCACCAACGTAACTAAAACTAATTATACAGTGTACGTATACAGATGAAATAAATATATAACTCGAGATAGATCGTTTCATAGTTGTTAAATCTGGGACAAATAGGTGTCCAGAATTGCCTCTCAAAAAGCTAAAAAGCTTGTGACTGTTCCAATAGAAACGTGACTGTTGCTTACTTATTCGTCACTAGTCGTGATTACGTTCGATAGGTCTTCCACTTTCGCATCCTAACAAAGAAAATCCAAGCAAGCTGTCAGACCTTGAAATTTGAGTCCCTCGGGAAGGAATTTTTGAAATGAGTAATTGTGTAGATACGATCTATTCAGAAAAGTTCGAGAAATTTGAAGAAATGTGTCCGACAGTTGAGACAGTAGTTTTCGCGAATATTTTCGTTAATTTTCCGTACAAGTTTGCTGCTAGCTACAGACGGATGGCCACTTCTATCAGCATCGTTGACATTCGACGAACCACTCTTAAACATACAGCATGATGACGCACTATATCTCTTTACTTATGACATTGTTTCCGTATACATTATACAGCTCAAATTTTGGGACGAATGTCAGCACGTTTTAAATTCGTTGCCTCTAAAAACCATACTACGGATATCACATTTGGCGCAAATGTCAGTTCCAGTGCTTGCTTTGAACGGTTACCGTAGGCTAAATAAGCGGTGTTATTTTCTCACTGTCCCTACACATTACACACTGCCCTAATGCGAATGTCAGTGTAGTGACGATTGCGTTCCGTTCTCTACTTCCCGTGTTAGACCACTGAAGTTTCTTTTCCAATATCCCTCGTATTTAACGCTTAACCGTAATGACTTTAATTGACAAGAGACCAAGTCTTTTGAAACTTGTGTTACTACAATTATGCGCTAAGGAATGTAAGCTGATGCTTGGGTAGTTGAGCACTGACCTTGTTGATGACCTTGCAGGCGTACTCCTTCTTGCCCTTGTACAAGCACTTGTACACTGTGGACGACGCCCCCCTGCAACAGAGAGATAATGGATTTCAGTCTGCAGCTGCGATTTCGTGCTGCAGCGTACTTTGCGCTCTTCCTTTGTTCTGGCAGTCTGGTGCTATAACCACTGTTTCTTAGACTTCGCATGTAATTAACTAGAGCCGTTGTTAAGTCGCAGAAAGACCTAACGCTCCTGCTATCTAAGAACACTCCATCAACGCTCCACTGAGTTTACAAAGCGCACCGTTGACTTTGTGTGTGTGTGTGTGTGTGTGTGTGTGTGTGTGTCTGTTGACAAGAATGGTGAAGGTGTCGTAACGAATGCTGCTCCTCTTTGAAGGCAACACAAGCAACCACAGAACTAAACATCTCCAGCTAAGAGAATGCTAGCTGTCAGCAACGTTTTAAATTCAAACCTACTGTGTGATTGGCCGGAATTCTTAACGAGAACTTTGCATATTTAATTGTGCAAATACGGTTTTGCCTTCACTAAACCCACATTCTCCCTGTTTAACAGGGGAGTGTTTCATAAAGTAATTTTGCATAATTATGAATGTAGTACTGGATTTTGATATTTACATTTACAAAATTACTGACAGAGAAACATTAACAGAACAAATATATACTTTAGTATGGTATGTATGTTTATGTGGCTTTTGTTCCAGCGTATCACCTGCAAATAATGAGGATTATTCATTGTTATGTTACTTAACTCTGATTCAAAGAATCCGGCAACACCTGCACAATGCGAGGCCGACCACCAGACATCACAAGAGGTAGATTTGCTGGTATAAAATGAAGCGGGGATTATTTTGTTGTCAGTAGAGTAGCAGAAACAGCATAATTGGTTGGTCAGCAGAGCTCAATTAATTTGATACTGGATTAGGCAACGAATGTTACATGAGTAACAAATCTATCACGGACGTTTCCACCTTTCTAAAGGTGCCCAGTTCGAATAATGATGTGATTGTAAGCTGGAAACGCGTACGGACAACCACAACTAAACAAAGACCAGGAAAACCTTGAGTACTGGCTGAAAGGAAACGTCGAGCACAGCGGTGGATGATTGCTGAAAAATATCGCATGAAATCAGCAGCAGGAATCACTCTTGCATCGCATGAACTCAACACCAGGAATCACTCTTGAATCAGCAGCAGAAATCATTCGTGAGTTATCGTGTCTTATCTTCAAGGTCCTTACGTGCGATGTATGTTGGCGGCAGCAGAATCGTTCGGAAGTCAGCTTCAAATGCCGGTTCTCTAAATTTTCTCAGTAGTGTTTCTCGAAAAGAACGACGTCTTTCCTCCATGGATTCCCATTTGAGTTACCAAAGCATCTCCATAACACTTTACGTGTTGTTCGAACCTAGCGGTAACAAATCTAGCAACCCGCCTCTTAGTTGTTTCGATGTATTCCTTCACTCCGACCTGGTACGGATCCCAGAACTCAATAACAGATTGCACCAGCGCCTTATACGCGGTCTCCTTTACAGGTGAACCAATCTTCCCTAAAAAATGGCTCTGAGCACTATGGAACTTAACATCTATGGTCATCAGTCCACTAGAACTTAGAACTACTTAAACCTAACTAACCTAAGGACATCACACAACACCCAGCCATCACGAGGCAGAGAAAATCCCTGACCCCGCCGGGAATCGAACCCGGGAACCCGGGCGTGGGAAGCGAGAACGCTACCGCACGACCACGAGATGCGGGCAATCTTCCCTAAAATTCTCCAAATAAACCGAAGCCGAGCTTTCGCCTTTCCTACCACAGTTCTCACATGCTCGTTCCACCTCACAGTGCTTTTCAACAATATGCCCAGATTTTTAAACGACTTGACTCTGTCTTTCTGGACACTAGTAATACTGTATCTGAACATTACAGGTTTGATCTTCCTACTCATCCGCGTTAACTCACATTTTTCCACATTGAGGACTAGCTGCCATTCAGCATACCAACTGGAAATTTAGTCTAAGTCATCTTGTATGTTCTTACAGTCATTCAACATCGACACCTTACGGTACACCACGACATCAATGGTCTAGCGGTTCTAGGCGCTCAGTCCGGAACCGCGCGACTGCTACGGTCACAGGTTCGAATCCTGCCTCGGGCATGGATGTGTGTGATGTCCATAGGTTAGTTAGGTTTAAGTAGTTCTAAGTTCTAGGGGACTGATGACCACAGATGTTAAGTCCCATAGTGCTCAGAGCCAACACCACGACATCATCAGCAAACAACCATAGATTGCTGTCCACCATGTCAGCCAAATCATTTATGTACATAGAGAACAACACCGATCCTATCAAACTTCCCTGGGGCACTCATGACGATACCCTTGTCTAATGAACACTCCCCGTCGCAAACAACTGGGCACTATTACTTAAGAAGTCTTCGAGCCACTGACATATCTGTGAACTTATTTCATATGCTCTTACCTTCGTTAATAGTCTGCAATGGGGTGCCGTGTCAAATGCTTTCCGGAAATCTAGATATATGGAATCTGCCTGTTGCCCTTCATCCATAGCTCTCGATCGACGCTTTCTAAAACTATGCTGATTCGCACACATACGCTTCTGTTTCAAGAAAGTTTACTGTGTTCGAACTGAGAATATGATCAAGATTTCTGCAGCAAACAGAAGTTAGGCAAGTTAGTCTGTAATTTTGCGCGTCCGTTCTTTTACCTTTCTTACATACTGGAGTCACCTGAGCTTTTTTTCAGTCGCTTGGGACTTTGCACTGGGCGAGAGATTCATGATAAGTGCAAGCTAGGTAAGGGGCCAGTGCGGTAGAATGCTCTTTGTAAAATCGGCGCCGGCCGTTGTGGCCGAGCGGTTCTAGGTGTTTCAGTCCGGAACCGCGCGACTTCTATGGTCGCGGGTTCGAATCCTGCCTCGGGCATGGATGTGTGTAAAGTCCTTAGGTTAGTTAGGTTTACATAGTTCTAAATTCTAGGGGACTGATGACCTCAGATGTTAAGTCCCATAAATCGTTTTACATTTCGTTACGATCCATTACTGTCCTGTAGAGTACAGCAGCGTCGGAAACCACTGGCGGTTCCTACAGTCCTTATCTCATGACCGTTCATGTACGGTATACATGTGTGGTGTCTGTTCTTTCAGATATCTAATTATTTAACTGCCCAATTGCGGCTAATGTCGGAGAGAACAGACACAACACATGTATGATACGTTTGCAAGCTTCACTTATATGACATGCTTCGTGCGGATGCACAACGGGGTCCGACCCTCTTGCGGGAATATAGGAAACGCTGCGAGCAACCGAGGTACATGGACAGGGAGGCTGCTTCGGAGTGTGGGATAAGTTGAGAATTTGGGTCAGACGGAAAGCTTGCTCAGATAGCTGAAGCATTTAAGGGGACTGCTCACTTAATGCGTGATATCCGGGATCTAGTCCCGGTCTGGTACTAATTTCAACTTTCGTCTTTGACTTATTTCAATGGCCAATTATGGCTGACATCTGTAAGTTGCTCGAAATGCTTATGCGGGGCTTCTGATATCGTTATTGGTCGGTTTTATGAGGCTGAAATTCAGAGGCGAAATGGTGGACAAGGGTCGGAGGGGCAGGGAATGTAGAATATGAGTAAAACGGCGATGTAGGACACCTTTACTAGCGATTAATGGATAGACTACTACTCTGGTCGGAAGGACGACGGTTCAATCCCGCGTCCGGCCATCCTGATTTAGGTTTTCCGTGATTTCCCTAAATCGCTCCAGGCAAATGCCGGGATGGCTCCTTTCAAAGGGCACGGCCGACTTCCTTCCCTAATCCGATGAGACCGATGACCTCGCTGTCTGGTCTCCTTCCCCGCAAAAACAACCAACCAACTACTCTGGTGTGCAGAACTTAAGGTCGAACGTAATTGTTGCACGATGTTTCACTGGCAAGTAACGTAGCTCGATGAAACACGGACAAAATATAGAAAGAACTGCTACAGTATAATAACTGCAAGAAATATTCAATGAGACGAACAGGAACGACAACGATTACACTAAAGTCACTGCGATTTACAATGATCCTCAGGACATGACAAAAGGTGGGACATGGTCCTTGACGGGGTGTGTGATCGTTGCAGACGGCACCTTATGCTCTACAACGTGCCCCCATGCTGGCCATCGGAGTCAATAACTTGTGGATGGTCGCTGGGACATGTGGACGTGCTGCAGTACTTGCGGGACGCATCTAACAAGTGCTGATTGGGGTTTAAGTCGGAGAAGGGAGAGCGGCGAGGGTGGTTCGGCAGGTCACTCGATGCATCGAATGTCCTCTCGTTCCAAGAGCTCATCCACCTGCGCAACTCGACGCTGTCGAGCACTGTCATCCATAAAAATGAAGTCAGGGCCTAATGCATTCCTGAAAAGACGCACATGTGGAAGGGTGACAACGTCACAATAACGCTGAGCGGTGAGTGTACAATATTCACCGAAAGGTTGATGTTCTACAATATTACTGGGTACAACACGTCTTTCCACTTTTCTCCGTATGAGAGTACTTCCAGAATCACTAATCGGACTGAATCTGACCTCATCCGAGAAGAGCACGTGACCTCGTTGGTTCAAATGGCTCTGAGCACTATGGGAGGTCATCAGTACCGTAGAACTTAGAACTACTTAAACGTAACTAACCTAAGGACATCACACACATCCATGCCCGAGGCAGGATTCGAACCTGCGACCGTAGCGGTCGCGCGGTTCCAGACTGTAGCGCCTAGAACCGCTCGGCCACTCTGGCTGGCCCTCGTTGGTCCAATCCAAAGCTCTTGGCAGCAGGTAAACGGTAATGACGATATGAGGTATGAGGTTGCTTAACGGACTATCGTACTGGTCGCTTGGCAAAGAGATCATCCCCCCCCCCCCCCCCATCCCACATGCAGTCGCTGTCCTACTGTGGAGCACGTGACTGCGTGGCTTGCAGTCCTGAGTCCTGGTAGATGTTGGTTGCTATTGCACCATGTGTTTGACGTCGACTCCTTCTTGCTTGTTGCGCATTGCAGCAGTCGTCTGATGGTGTAGTTGCTCTTCGGGCAGCAATGCCTATGATTCGGAATTACCACATCCACGTGAAACCATGCTGTGAGCAATACCAAACTCCTGTACTACACGCGTCGCACTTCGTCCTCCTTCCAGTTTCCGAAGATTTTTTCCCTGTCTGAAGTCAAACAGATGTTGTAACCGGCCCACGTTATAATGATGAGCGCTCTCGTAACTGCTTACTGTCTGATTGATACATTGTCTCTTCCTGTGCGTCTTGTGGCGCCAGCCCCATTTGGCGCTGTGGCCACGCTGACCTCATGCAATGCGATGTCCGGTTTCTGTGCACGACTGCGAGACAGCAGGCAACATGCTCCCACACTTTCATACATTTCCACCGAGTAGTTAATGTTTCTGTAATTCCATCTTTCTTCGAGTAGTTAATACGTTATGGTACCTTATCTAGCTCGTGAAGAACAGTGTATATATCTGGACCTATACTCTGCAAGCCACTTTACAGTGTCAATGTTAAAAAAATATCGGCTCAACCACTTCTTTATGGTGTAAAACACTAAGATTGACGCGTTTCGGAAGTCAAGCTTCCATTATCAGAATAATGAAAAGTAAAAGAACCTGTTTAAACTCGCTAAAATTGAACATGCACCAGGCACAATAAAATTGATAATAAAATTAAAACATCGTGGCTACTTCGCTTGTTGCAGCCGTGTCTTCCAAGGTGCATCTCCACATAGTCGTCAAAATATAAAAAAACCCTCTAAAATGGTGTAGCCTATGGTGTTCAGCATCTAACCACATGGCTCTCTCCTCTATCGTCGTAGCCGCCCGTGCGTCTTCGTTGATACCACACAGCACGTAGCCAAACATGACACTGAAACGCGAGTGAGCTCACGCGCAAGTAAACAAGGAAGTCACAGAGATGTCTATACAAACAGATTACGTATACATGTTCCAAGGACCTCATGAAATGATGGTATCCTGCCAATTGCTAAAAATGTAATTACTAAAAGAAACCAGTGAAATGCTTGAAAAAGTTATTTGTATCACCAGTTAGCTGTTCAGTGTGATCTGATTATCCACGCTATGTATCGTAATTTCCAGCTGTTCTAGTACATCCACCTTTTTACCTTTGTTCTGTCTATCTAAAATAAAGGGATCCTGATCTATTCCAAACATGGGGTGTCCCGTTTCCCAAATATGCGTGGCTACAGCTGACTTTTCGAAATTATTAAGCCGGAAAGCATCGCTATGTTCTTTGTAACGTACTTTAAAGGACCTTACCAGTTTGGCCTACATAGCTTGCCTTGCATGTGTTACACTGAATTTTATAGACCCCAGCTCTCTCATATTTATCCCTTTCCAGCTGTAAATTATTTCTTGGTTTAAACCTTTTAAAGTTGATACCGCTTTTCAGACCAATAATACGCTGCGGTTTAAACTAAGAAATAATTTACAGATGTTAGATGTTGAACACCATAGGCCACACCATTGTAGAGTTTTTTTTAAATATTTTGACGACTATGTGGAGATGCACCTTTTGAAGACACGGCTGCAACAAGGGAAGTAGCCACGATGTTTTAATTTTATTATCAATTTTATTGTGCCTGGGCAATTTTCCATTTTAGCGAGTTTTAACAGGTTCTTTTTATTATTCTCATGATGGAAGCTTGACTTTCGAAACGCGTCAATCTTAGTGTTTTACACTATAAACAAGTGGTTGAGCCGATATATTTTTTAACATTGACATTTACAACCACGACCTCTCATCCAGTATGAATAAAATCAAACTTTACAGTGTGTATCAGAGGGCACTTGGTGCATCACTCTAACTTTCCGCCCCTCTTGTGTTTTAGTCACGACTGGTGAGCGGAAGAACAACCGTTGACAGAGCCACCATATTAGCTCGAGTCTCTCTAATTTTACCTTCTTTTAGTTACGTACGCTCTTGTAATTTTAATACGGACCCCAAGATAACCACAATACCTCTCCTGTAGCGTCCCCCACTGGATTTGATGAGGATCTGCGTAATGCTTTCGTGATCGTTTATCGAATACGTGACTAAACGTTGCATCTCATTTAGTTTCTCTATCAGTCCCCTCTGGTAAGTTCAGGACGGAGATGCAATACTCACGTATCGGCCGAACATCTCTATCGTAGGCAGACTACAATTCTTCCACTGAAGCTGTCCGACATCTGTCGATCCTACGATTTCTTTTAGGTGTTGATCCCATTTAAATCACTCCGTACACATGTATTCGCATATGTAATAGACGTGTCAGTTACCAGTGATTGTTCGGCCATCGTGTAAGCAAATTATAATTCGTGTTTCCGCCTAATTTTCTGCATCCCCTACTCTTTTCCACTCGAGAATGGCGCGTGGGAAGAATAAATGTCGATAAGCTCCTGTATTGGCTCTAATTTCTCGAATTTTCGCGGCATGGTCATTACGTGAGACATATGTATACGTTGTCCGATTCTTTCCGGTAAGTGGTCTCTCCAAATTTCAACAGTAAGCCTCTCTGTGATACAAAATGCCTCTCTTGTAATGCCTGTCAATGGCGGTTGTTGAGCATTTCGATAACACTCTCGAGCCGACTAAACAATCCCTTGAACGAAACGTGCCGCTCTTCGTTGGATATTCTCAATCTTTTGTCGGTCGTACCTGGTAAGGATCCCATATTCATGAACAATATTCAAGAATCGGTCGAACAAGCGCCTTATAAAGCACTTCCTTTGTACAAAAATTCCATTTCCTGAAGATTCTTCCTATGAAACTCAGTCAGGTATCAGCTTTTGCTGCTGTTTGAGATCGGTCTGATTAGTTACTTCTAGATATATTACGCTTCCAGCAATTTCTCATAGTTGTACAGTACTGGCTTTCTTTTCTTATATATGCGCAAAACGTTACATTTAATTATGCCAACTGCCAGAGCCCGCACTATTTATCAGTCCTCTGCAATTCATTCTGCATATCGACGACATCATCTGCGACCAGTTTTAAAAAGCATCCGATGTTTTCTACTAGATAATTTATATACATTGTAAACAGTAACGGCCCTACGACACTTCTTGGGGTACTCCGAAAATTACCTTTACGTCTGTCGAATTTGTTCGTTTAAGACCGACTTGTTGAGTTCTATCTGCAAGGAAGTCTTGAAACCAGTCGCAAATCTGGTCCTATACTCGATAAGCTCTTTTTTTTTTTTTACTAAACGGCAGTGCGGGACGGAGTCTAATGCCTTCCTGAAGTGAACCTGAAACAAGGGCCATCTTCTGCAATAGTTTAGCATTTCACTACCATTTTCTGGCTTTGCCTCTTCCCTATACTCTACACTGTCCACGAAAAATGCTAGTACAATTCTTTTTCTTTATACAAAGATGCGCATCAAGGCACCATCGTTGCATGATAGAAGATGCCCTACACCACAGCCAATCCTATTCCACTCGTGAATGGAGCGAGAGAAAAGCGGCTATATGCTTTCGTACGAGCCTTGATTTCTCTTAACATAGTGTCCCTTACGCGAGATGTACATTGGTCAGTAGAATTGTTCTGCAGTGTGTAGAAAATGTTTGTTCTCTAAATTTTCTCAATAGCGTTTCCCTGTGACAGAATTAGTGTACCCCAGCTGTCTGCGTCTAGTATAAATCATGAAATAGTGTGAACGTGTTTGAAATGTATGCGAGTTGTGCAACTGAGTCAGGACGTGGGGACTAGCCCGGCGTTCACCTGGTGGGATGTGGAAACCCGCCTAAAAACCACATCTAGGCTGGCCAGGACTCTGGTCCTTGTCGTTAATCCGCCGGGCGGATTCGATCCGGGGCCAGCGCGCCTACTTGAGCCCAGGGAGCAGCGCATTAGCGCTCTCGGCTAACTTGGCGGGTTCGTGATGCAGTATATAACTGTATCGAATGCCTTTCGCAAGACAGGGAGCACGGCAAAAATATCGGTCTCTCCTGGCGAGTTTCGAGGCCGAATACAGCGGGATGGGTTTCAAAAGGTCCTTGTTTTCAGAATCCTTATTGTCTCCTGCATAATGGATAAACTGGAGTTTTGCGGTTGCTGAAGTGAATCCCAATGATGCTCCAGGTAGAGAAGGAAGAGCAGGAAGCTGAGATCTTGCCCAACGTTGCGGACCGTTGAGGGATATCGATGGGAGGCGCAGTGTTTCATTAAAAAATTAAACACGCAAAAATAATGGATTCGGTTCACGTCGCCGGCCGGTGCGTTGTGAGCGTCAAAATGTTTCTGCGCCCTCTACAAACTCGTTATTTGTGTTGCGATATCGATTCGGATTGGGAGGTGTTCGCTATTTTTTCTTCAGTTGATTTCCGTTACAGTGTAATGGCGAGAGCTGCCGGTGTCTTCCGAAGACTATTGGGTAGATGTGAGAGAATCGCCAAGCTACACCACGATAAGTGGTAGCGCCGCATCCGGGCCCCAGCTTAATGTCGAGTAGCAGCGACGCTGGGGACCCTACTGCGGGAGCCGCAGCCCCGTGACCCTGCAGACGGCCCGGGCACTCGCTCTAATGAGGCCCACCATTGTGGGCCCGCTACGCGCCACCTGCTATCCGCGCCTCTGTTTCTGCACGCCCGCTCTCTGCTCTGTACGTTTCAAAGGAGCCCGAAATGACAACAGGCTGCCGCAAATGGCAGACTAGAAACAATTGATCGCCGAGCCAAGTGAACGTTGGCGAAAGTAACATATCCAATTGCCTCTGTATCACTCCTAACACACTTTTTATTTCCTTTCTTTTCCTTTCTAATCAACTCCTTCTCTGCCTATTAATATGCTGCCGGAAAAAATATGCAACACCCTTAAGGACAAGGCGACTTTATCGACAGTCGACGTGACAGGTAGTTTATTAGTAGTATATGACAACAAAGTCAGACCAAACAGCAGCATCAGTACACAATGACGACCCCCCCCCCCCCCCCCCCCACCAGGCTCGTAAAGGTGCCTAATGGCAGCCTGCGATAGGTTGTCTCAAGAACCTTGCACCTTTTGTTGCAATTCGGCCATAGTTCTTGCGGGCTCTAGATAAAGAGAGAACTCCCTTTTTATCATCCATACGTGTTCAATTGGTGAGAGACCTGGTGATCTTACTGACAAGAGAATAGTTCTGTACCATGATGAGCAGGTTACGTCATAGCAGCTGTATGTGGTCGTGCACTGACGCGCTGCAAAGCACATCATCTTCCTGTCGAAGAAATGGCCGTACCGTAGCATGGGGATAACAACATGTGCAATGTAGTGGACATTTACTTTACCCTTCTGAAAAAAAACCAGACGTGACCGCGCGCTCTAACTGATTGCTCGCTACGCCACGAAGACTGGGTCAGGACACGTGTGTTGTGGGCGAATACACTTTGGAATAGGCCGCTCTGCCTGTCTACGCCGTACACGTTTAAGTCCATCACTCGCGTACGTATTCTCTAGTCGACTCTTTCACCACACCGGAGTAGCCGTGATTGGCGTGTCATGGCGTCAGTATCAGCATGGGCAGAGCCACATATGATCCCGTCGATCCATCCAACCAGCCTCCCGCAGATTCGTACAGCGACCACGTTTAAATAACTAAAGTCGTTCAACATGGAGTACGTAATCGTCGGCGGGATATGATTATGCCCTAGAACGAATATTGTACACACTGTTCACCTCCAAACTCAGTCCAGCTACTGCCTGGATAGTCAAAACAGAGGGCGCACGGACAGGTCTCTATAGCACCATCTGAACGTCGTTGACCGTGACAGATGAATCACTGCTACTACAACCCCTCAGAACGCTCATATTATACCCTGGTGCAACTGAACACAGTCTTTCAGCATGTTCTTTTTTTCCAGCAGCGTATGTAACGCACAAAAGCTGACCAAAATACGTTGCACCGATTGCTGCAGTGTTTTTATGTGTTTTCTTAATTTATTTCATTAACAGTAGCACAGATAGAAGTAAGAAAGAATTGCAGGGCATGTTAACTGGAACGAACAGTCTAATAAGCGCACACGACAGATTGAGAGCAAGCTAAAGAAACATGTAAATATTGAGGAGCTGTACAAAAGAGTTTATCGATAAACCTAATGTCAAGATGAAGGACACGAAATAGTCGAAGTTAAGCAATTCTACTATCTTGGAAGCACAACATATAATGGACAAATGACGAAGGCCTTAAAGGTGAGAGTAACACAGGAAATGCGGGGATTTTTGGACAAAAGCAGGTTACTAATAGCAAACATCGATTTTACTTCGAGGAAAAAGTTCTGAGAATGTGCATTTGGAGCACACACTATAAGCAAGTGAAGCAGGGACTGTGGGAGAATCAGAAAAGACGATATGGTGCTTTAGACGTTTACTGAAAAATAGGTGAATTGATAACATCGGAAATGAAGCGGTGCTCCGCAGGAACGATGAGAAGAGGAACATGCGGAAAATATTGACAATAAAAAGGGATAAGATAACAGGATATCTCTTCAGATATCAAGGAATAACTTCTATGCATCAAGGAATAGCGTCTATGGTATTTGAGTGAGCTCTAGTGACTAAAAATTGTAGGGAAAGTTAGAGATTTGGAATATTTAAAAAAAGTAACTGAGGTGCAGTTTTCGTTCTGAAATGAAGAGACTGGTACAGGAGAAGTAATAGGAGCGGGCCGCATCTATATCTACATCTACACACACACTCTGTAAGCCACAATAAGATGTATGGCGGAGGGTACCGTGTACCATTGCTAGTCATTTTCTTTCTTATTCCACTCGCAAACAGGTTGAGGAAAAAATTACTGTGTACAGCGTGATCAGAAACAGTCTAAAGGTCTTGTGAGGTGTTGCAGGGTAGGTTGTGCTGAGAAATAATTGTAAAAAAAATGACTCTTTGCTACGTATCGGAGTTAATTAGATGTAAGTTAGCCAATCAGGCCATTGCGTGTGCAAATTCAAGCGGCCCGCCAGACACAATTAGCGTCAATTGTTCTCAAAGCGTAGACGATAGTACACGAGACTGCTCAGTCTTTGGCTCGCGTTCTATCCTTACTACCGTCGAACATCTAATTTCTGTATCGCTCTCTTATTCGGTTTAAGGAAATCAAACGAAGTACACCGTCTCCGGCAGGCCGCTTCAATTTGCGCGCAGAATGACCTGGTGGTTAACTTCATTGCTAATTAACTCGGAAACGGCGCAAGGTATCGAATTGTTTATTATGAATTATTTTTTATCACACCCTACGGTGCAACATCCTTATAAATTTTCAGAGTGTTACTGACCGTCGTACACATGCCTTTGTAAGATCCCCAATTTTTCTTAACTTGTCTTTGCGGTCCTTATGCGAAATACACGTTGGCGGCAGATGAATCGTTTTGCAATCAGCGGCAGATACATATTCTCCAAATTTTCTCAACAGGTTTCGCGAAAAGAACGTCGTCTTCCCTCCAAGAACTCCCATTTAAGTTCAAGAAGCATCTCCGAAACACTCACGTGTTGACTGAATTTACTGATAACAAATCTAACAGCATACTTCTGAATTGCTTCGATGTCTTCCTTTAATCCAACATGGTGGGGATCCCAAACATTCGAACGGTACTCAAGAATGGGTTGCAAAAGTGTTCTACACGGGGTTTGGTTTGTAGATGACTTACACTTTCCTAAAACTCTCCCAATAAACCGAAGATGACCGTCCCTATTAATGTCTTTATACACTCGTTCCATTTCATATCGCTTTGTAAAGGTACATTACAAAACTAATGTTTTATTCGAAAATTACAGGATTGTTTTTCTTACTAATTTTCATTAACTTACACTTCTCTTTCTTGAATTTAGAGCAAGCTGCTATTTATCACAAAAAATAGAAATTCTGTCTACGTCATCCTGTATTCTTCTGTTGTTACACAAGGACTGAAACAACTAAATAAAATCTTCTTTTGCATTCATTACGTGTCGCGTGAGAATAACTATTCTGAAGAAGTGATAAAATACAGTGTTTAAGAAGTATAATATTGGTTAGTTTTAATTACGTGGATTCTCCTGAAACTGAAATCATTTTTCAAAAAGTACTGTTGCATCTGGTAAAGGTTTCTGCCCCCCGCCTAAAAGAATGCCAACCGTAGTTACAGCTCTGACAGAGTGGAGAAAGTAAACTCTACGGGATGTCCATTGTTACTGACTGGGAATGATAGTCATTTAGCGCTTCGGGGGAGCCTAAATATGACTGGATCTGAGAGGAGTTAGTACGAAGTTCAAATTTTGCATCTCGACAGACTGTCGCGTACAGTGAACAAGAGAGGGAAACAAGGCTTGAGAGTATTTTGTGAGAATTTAAGCCAAGCACTGAAGTTTAAGCGTACTACAGAATGCTGCATGTACTCAGTGGTGCGGGCGGGGCAAAAAATAGATCAAATGGCTCTGAGCACTAGGGGACTTAACATCTGAGGTCATCAGTCCCCTAGAACGTAGAACTACTTAAACCTAACTAATCTAAGGACATCACGCACATCCCTGCCCGAGGCAGGATTCGAACCTGCGACCGTAGCGGTCGCGCGGTACCAGACTGAAGTGCCTAGAACCGCTCGGCCACACTGGCCGGCCCGGCGGAGCAGAAAGCTTAGTTAGAAACAGTGGATGTGTCCAGAGTACTGGAAGGGTTTTTGACTGAAGCATGTTTTTCCACATTTTTTTTAGATAAACTATAGTCTCATACTAATATCGCCTCGCGAGAGGTTGTGACGCTTACACACTGACGAAAAAAAATCGCAACATCAAAAAATAATTAATGTAATCAAATTTCTGGAATCATTTGTCTAGATAACATTTTTGAGTGGTCAACAATGAAATATCAAAGCTTACTGTAAACGCGAGATCAGCCATTGCAAATTTGAAATGTTGGTAGATTAATAACGGGTGTAGCCGCTAGAACGTTGAATGCAAGCATGCAGACGTGCATGCATTGTGATGTGTAGGTGCCATGTGTCAGTTTGTGTGATGGAGTTCCATGCCTGTTGCACCTGGTCGGTCAGTACAGGGACGGTTAATGCCGTTTGTGGATGACGCTGAAGTTGTTCGAAAGTGTCCCATATGTGCTCGACTCGATACAGATCTGGTTATCGAGCAGACCGAGGCAACATGTCGACATTATGCAGAGCATGTTGGGTTACAACAGCGGTATGTGGGCGAGCGTTATCCTATTCGAAAACACTCCCTGCAGTGATTTTTATGAGTGGCAGCACAACAGGTCGAATCACCATACTGACATCCAAATTTGAGACAGAGTGTGTGGGATAACCACGAAAGTGTTCCTGCTGTCATACGAGATCGCACCCCAGAACGTAACTATAGATGTAGGTCCAGTGTGTTTAGCACGCAGACAGGTTTATTGGACGAGGTCTCCTTCTAGGCAAGACGCGTCTGTCACTGAAAACACAACAGACCTCCACCCTGGCACTCAAATGAGCTCTCACGTGACACAGCTCAAGCTAAAAATGCCGGAGGTTTTGGGTCAGTAGATTGCATGCTACAGCGCGTCTGGCTCGGAGATGTCCTTGAAGTAATCCGTTTGTAGAGTTCGTTGTATCACTGTGGTGCCAGCTGCTTCTGAAACTACTTCTGCAGATGCAGTACGATGCGCCAGAGCCTCACGCCGAACACGATGGTCGTCCCTCTCGGTAGTGCCACATGGTTGTCAGAGTCCAGCCTTTTTGCGATTGTACATTCTCGTGACCACCGCTGCCAGCAATCGTGCACGTACAGTGGCTTCTTTCCTGCCAAGGTTTTCTGCAACATCGTGGAAGGAACATCCAGCTTTTCGTAGCCCTATAACACGAAGTCGTTCGAACTCAGTGAGGTGTTGATAATGGAGTCTTTGTCGTCTTAAAGGTATTTTTGACCAACATCAACTCACCACGTCCAATCCCGAAGGTAACTAATGCTCACGACCGTTACAATGAGAATTTAAAATGAAATTGATTGCATCCTCATAAAGGCACTACTAGTGCCACTCGTATGCGACTGGCTCGAATTTTGAACACACACCATCTTTCAGATGTAGATACATGCCTATCAACTTCTGTTTATGTCGCATGACTTTTTCTTGGTGCTGCGATTTTTTTCTGTCAATCTATTAGTCTTACGCCACGTACGGAGTACTTGCTGGACGCCAGTAGCCACCGAGTATGTAACACGAGAGACAACAAATAGTGCAAATCACGCACCACGTGCTCAAAGTGCAACTTGCTGTAAATGGATTACATACACTTGGCTGGAGACTGCAGTGGAGCTTTCTCGAGTAGAGACAACTTTGGACTCTGGGACGTGACACAGGAAGCGCACGTCACCAGAAGGTTCTTATACCGGGCGCTGCAGCGACCCAGCGGGTAGAGTCTTCGATAGTCTTTAGAGTCTGCGATTGCGACTAATGTGTCACTATATATGCTGCAGTAGGAGTAAATGGTAAATGCAGTTCGGTAGATCGCCTCATATAGTCATTCTGTACCACTTAACCACCTTCGCGCATTTTACTTCCATCCCTCTTCGCGCACTTTACTTCCACCCCTCAGATGTAGCCTGCAGAGCTCCTTATCTTACAAAATCCATCAGTAGTTGCTTGCTGTCTTCCTTGTTCTGGTCTTTAGCAGGATGTTGATGGCAACGAGTTTTCCACTCAGATCCGCAGCCGCACGTAATTGTCCAGTTTTCAGCTCCCTCTCAGAACGTGACAAGACCGCACGTGAAAAACATAAATACAGCGAGTTTTAAGTTAACATTAAAATAATTGACAGTTACCTTGAGGATATCAGGATCAAATTTTTATGTACTTGACGATAAAATGGAAATTATTTCCCAAGTATTTCTTGATGCTGTACGTGAGCTAAACGTACTTTGCAAGCTACCTGGTTTGGTTAGGGCATCGTAGTTAACAATAAGTGTTAACTGTCATGTGATAGGCATACGTGGAACAAACTTGCATCTTGGTTGAAAGTACCAGGAAGCATGTTCCGACTCCGAATTTCCCTTTAACAATCTAATAACTATTCCTTTCCCCATTTTAGGGGAGTTTGGTGGGGGAGAGATCAAGAGGAGGCACTACCCTCCCTCCCTCCCCCCTTTCTCTTAACATTTGGAGTAAGGAGTTCTTATTCATTATCATCTCCTTCCAAGGATTAAGTGTTGCAGCTATGTGTTCCTGTCTCTATCATCCATCTGTCCATCTCTCATCTCTTATGATGTTTACCTAGTCCTCTTTTTCCAGTCGGCTGATAATTCATTGCATTTTCTGGCAATTTATTTTCTATCATTCTATCGACATGATCCCTCCATTTCATTCAGTTCTCTTCTACGTTCCCGACAACTGAAAATATTTTTAAATCTGATCTTATCGTATCATTCCCCATTTTATACAATTTATTAAATATCTCATAAACTTACCCCTGCTTAGCCTCTGCTACCTGTATATGTGCTTTTTCTTTTTTTGTTACTGTTCATGATTCGGAACCATTACACCATAATTTTACAAAATTTCATTTGTGTTTCCTTTCTTGTGCTTCTTCCTAAAGTTCTTCCATTTGTTCCGCAGATAACCTTCTTCTCAAGGCCTTTGTCATACTTAAAACAAATATCACATCCTTGATAAATGATGTGGGATATTGGTTCTACATTTTTTTCCCTTATTATTATTTTCGATGTGACTGGATTCTTTCCTTTGAAAGAAATTATCTTTGTCTTACCATCAGATATTGTTGAGTTGCCGTATATCACATTTTAAAACTAAACTAAACTCCTCCCGAACAGGCCATTAAGGTCCAGTGGTACCGACCGGCCGCCGAGTCATCCTCAGCTCATAAGCGTCCCTTGGCGCGGATGTGGAGGGGCATGTGGTCAGCACACCGCTCTCCCGGCCATATGTCAGTCTCCGAGACCGGAGCCGCTACTTCTCAATCAAGTACTTCCTCAGTTTGCCTCACAAGGGCTGAGTGCAACACGCTTGCCAATAGCGCTCGGCGGACCGGATGGTCGCCCATTCAAGTACTAGCCCAGCCCGATAGCGCTTAACTTCGGTGATCTGACGGGAACCGGTGGTACCACCGCGGCAAGGCCGTTGGCATATCGCATTTTAGCTCTGTCTATATACTGCTCTTTGCAAATTCTCGTATGTTTCCTTTATAATTATCTCGTCATCAGCATACAATGGAGTATTTAATGGTGTGCTAGGTCCTATTTTAATTCCTAACTGTATTTCATCTTTCCGTTTCATAACTAGATCGTCAGTATATAAATTAAATGAAGTGGGTGATAAACTGCACCTTGATTTATTAAAATTTGGACTGACGTTTTTTAGCCTGAACTCATAACTATATTTGTACTTACACACTGAGTCTTTATGGTATTAATGAGGTGTTTAGGAATATCTTTTACTCCCAATATTTTCCACAAAAGAGGTCTTTTACCTTTTCACAGGCTTTCTCATAATCAGTAAGTACTAATTGCGTTTCTAAGTAAATTTCCGATGTCTTCTAATATTTTTTATTATAAATGTACTGCCATTACATGAACGTCCTTTCTGAAGCCTAAATTTTTATTCGTTACAGAATTCTCAGAAACTTCTAAGATGTGATTTCCCGTATTCCTGCTACTACATATCTTATTTAATCAGTTCTAGCATTACGTGGCTGATCGCTGTGATACTGTACTCTAGCCTTAGAAATAATATTCTAACCTACAACTTGCAATTTCAGTGTCTTGTTCTCGCCCCCTGGATAAATTTCTACGGACACAATGCCAACGCCATTACTTAATGAATTTCCATTAGTTCTTTCGGGAATACAGAGTATCCAGAACCATTACCGTCAAAATTAAGTAGACGGGACAGGATTCTAAACAGTGTATTTTGAGACAAGGAACCAATGATCGCAACTCTCGTTTAGAAGAAAAGACAACATTCATTGAGTGAGTACTAGACGGAGAAACGATATACACTTGGATAACACTTCCCTTAACACTTTACAGAAACGTGTGTATTGCTCAGCAAGTTTCATTCTCAAAGGCATCTAGCAGAACTAAGAAAAAGAGCGATAGACCACAAGTATTCAAATACAAGTTCAAAGGTTTCCCTTTGGCACTCTCTCTCTATTTTGTAAGCCAGTTTCTCGCAGAAGATGAGATCTTTTCTCTGTAATGTGTTATTTATTCCTGTACCCCCTTTTTATGTTATATTGATTATTTAATACTTTGTTTATAGGTTTTTTGATCAGTAGTCTGTAAATTATGTCCTGATTCGTTCCACGACAAAGTATCTGTGTCCCGGAAGTTTAAGAATAAATATTTCCGATGGAACGACGTCCTGAATGAGAAGTGCGTGTGAGGCACGTTTATGGAAACCGCTTACATTTCTCCAACGTTATTAAAAGCATTATAATATACAATCATATGTAATGTGTCCATTGTCTATTTTTACCAACAGATTGCTTAAAGTAGATGGTGTACTGAATCTCAGTCAAAACTCAAGACGAACTTGGTAGATTGCTTCAGTGCGCTGTCAAATTCATCACGCACTATCATTTCTCCCATCCTGTCTTCATCCACGTCCTCTTCCATTCATATAATATTGCCCTCAAGCTGATTTTCCTTGTACAGACGCTCTATATACTCCTTCCACCTTTCTGATTTCCCTTCTTTGCTTAGGACTGGTTTTCCACCTGAGCTCTTCATATTCATGCAGGTGGTTCTCTTTTCACTATTTTTACAAAATGTTTGGATTAACCTGTTACGAAGATACTATACATGAGACCATATTCTGCCCCGTTCCTAGTTTAACAGAGGCGTTAGGGGGTAGATTTCCTGTAATGCTGGCAGTAATGAGACTGACGACGTAAGTAATGTGCAACGTCTCAGTTACTCTAATTAAGAGCTTCTCCTCTTGGTATTCATGGCTTAATTAAATTTTAATTGGGAGCTCGCGACGTAATCCGCGAGAAGCATACCCGTTTAAAGACTCACTTAACTCGATAATCCGAAACAGATTAAATGAAACTTGACCGTTGTTGACGAATTAAGTCAATTTAAGTGAAATTTCGTCTAAAGATCTGTTTCCGTATTGCGATATAATTGCTTTAAATTTTGTTTATTACACCATCAGGGTAGTATAAAAACAGTTATATCAATGCAACCGACTTCTAACCCGTAATAAGTCATTTTCAGAAGGTTACTTTTAGAAATTACGGTTTATATTGTTTAACAAGATGCACACACAAGGTCTTCACAATTACGCCTATTTGAATGATTTCTACGACTTGACTTCAATCATGTGCGCACGTTCGCGCCGCAAACAGACACACACAAACACACAATTAAAGTGCAGCTGTTTGTTATATCGATTCGCTATCGCGTTGATAATATTCATGTACTAGTGAGATTTTTTTGAAGTGTTCTTTCCTAGAAAATTATCTTTCCCCTTCTTCATTTATGAGAAGTTGAGCGTTAAACAGGTACATGTTTATCATTATCAAAAGGAGCGTGCGAGCACCGAATGATATACCCAATGCATCAGCTTGTGGAAAACGCAGTCACCAAAATTATGTAAGTATTGTTATTGTTTGATTTTCAGATATCTTTTCTAAATAATACTGCAAGTTAGCCACAAAACTGTTCACAAAAATCGTAAATTTATAATGCATATGGTTATTATTTCTCTCTTTATCGTAATGCATGTCAAATGTTACAATCTACCAACTTATATCGTAAGTGATCACTAAAAACATGAGAAGTATTGATGCGTGCGAACAAGCTCCCTTTCAAAATATGCTGGCTGGTAACTCTAGATTAAACAATGACTTTTATGTTTTGCGAGCTCCTGAGATGGCGATGTTCCATTTCGTGGTATTGAAATAATAATTTTGGTGGAACATTGAGATATCCAAATAGGTAGAATGTCTTATGGACTGATGGAATTTCTACGCAGCTTGTACCACTCGAATAAACGGGTGGGTTCGTTAGAAACTTCATCACATGTCTGAAGAGCACGCAACACCTTGAATTCATAGAGCCACATCAAAACTGATAAAAAACCAAATTATTAGTGAAGTGTTGCGGAAATTGCTGTCGTTCACGTACTCTAATATTGGTGAAAAGAGATTCTTTTCTTCTTACGGTGACTAATCTTGATACTCATTTTTTTCGCTTCCAGGAGACAGTAGAAAGTATGAGCAGATAACTCGGAACAACTGCATAAAATGGAACAGAGTTCCTTCTATAACTTGCGATCAAAATGAAGTATTCGTGTATCTTTTGCGAGCTCGATTTTGACATGAAAACCGTTAAACAACCCTCTAACAAAGCAGAAAATATTTCTTTTAAGTGACTGCGAACGAACGATATTTACTGTATTCACCAACCTTCTCAACAAACGAGCATAACTACCTATTATCCATCAATTCAAATAGAAGAGTCATCATTTTCCATGTCTTTTATCTACTTATTGACATTTTCAATAAATATTGAAATTAGTGGATGTCCTTACGTAACTGAATACTGTGCAAGTATAGCTGTTGCCATAATCTGGTCGGTTTTCTACAAGGGACCGCCCAGTTGTAGCGGACGGACAGAATCAGCTCGTTGGCATAAGTGGACTCAAAAACAATAGTCGCCACAGACCACTGTATTAGACTGGAGGGCAACTGACGGCTTTCGGCGTGTATAGGCGTAGGGACTAGGGGACGGGCCAGAACGTCGGAATATGTGAGAACTGAAAAGGCAGTAAACTTCATCTGTTGTTGATGCACTGTGCAACGACATAACGAAATCTCCCCAAAAGGTCGGCAGCAGAGGAAAAAAGGCGAAAAGTAATAGAGTAGAGCTGGAACAAAGTCGGTGGCTGGAAGAAAAGATACCTGAGATCTGCCCATCCAGTGAATTGGTCCTAGAAGGGGAAGAGAGCTGACGCGGGTCGGAGAGGACCATACTTGCCTACTCATTTGTTTACTTGCCTTGCTGGCCTGTGATACTCCATTCACTTTGCAGAAACATTACGAACTTTTAGTCGACCTACTGTCCTAGCTGATTTGTCTGCTGATAAACGCTGAGGATAGAGCGGGTAAGTGGGCGCATTAAAGGCAACTGTGACGGGGAGGAACTGTTTCGTGATCTGATAGAAGAAGAGTGTTGAGTCGATATGGAAGTGATAGGGGATCCAGAATTAGAATTTAAAACGGATTTTTAAGAACTGAGGTCAAATAAGGCAGAAGGGATAGATAACATTCCACCGGAATTTGTAAAATGATCAGGGGGAGTAGCAACCGAACTGCTATTCAGGTTGTTGTGAAATCTGTGAGACCGGCGACGTACCGCCAGACGTTTGGAAAAATATCATTCACACAATTCCGAAGACACCAAGGGCAGATAAGTGCGAGAACTATTGCACAACCATCTTAACAGCTCATGCTTCGAAGCTGCCGATAAGAGTAATATACAAAAGAATGGGAAAGATAACTCATGTTGTGTTGGATAACGAGCAGACTGGCTTTAGGAAAAGTAAAGGTATCAGAGAGTCAATCCGGATTTTGGGCTTCATATTGGAACCAAGGCTGTAGAAAAAACAAGACATGCTCATAGGATTCGTCGACAGACAAAAAGCGTTCGACAGTGCAAAATGGTGTAAGACGTTTGAAATTTTGAGAAAACTAGGAGTAAACTATAGGAAAGATAAGTAATACAGAATATATACTAGAAACAAGAGGGAACATACGATTGTAAGACGAAGAACGAAGTGCTCGGATTAAAACGGAAGTAAGACAGGTATGCCGTCTTTCACCCCTACATCGAAGAAGCAATGACGGAAATAAATGAAAGGTCCAAGAGGGGGATTAAAATTCAGGGCCAAGGATAAGATTCGCTGATAATGATTCTACCATCAATGGAGATGAAAAGGAATTACAGACACTATTCAGTGAAATAAATAGCCTACTGAGTACAGAATATGCATTGAAAGTAGACCGACGAACGTCTGAAGCAAAGATAAGTAGCTGAAACGAGAATAGCGAGAAGCTAAACATCAAAATTGGTGATCACAGTAGAGTCATGGAAATTAAGGGATGCTATTTTGGAAGCAAAATAACCCATGACGGATGAAACAAGGACGACATGAAAGCAGACTAGCACAGACAATGAGGGCATTCTTTGTCAAAAGGAGCCTTCTAGTATCAAACTTACGCCTTAATCTGAGGAAGAAATATCTGTGATTGTACGTTTGAAGGACAGCACTGTACCTTTGGTGGACAGAATTTAGGTAAACTGCAACAAAAGAGAATCGAAGCTTTTGAAACGTTGTTTTTCATAAGAATTTTGAAAATTAGGTGGAATGATAAGGAATGAGGACGTTCTCATCAGAATCGAGGAAGAAAGAAAGATACGGAAAACATTGACAAGAGGAACGGACTGGATGATAGGACATGTATTAAGACATCAAGGAATAACTTCCATGGCCCTGGAGGGAGCTGCACAAAAGTAAAAACGGTGGAATACAGAGAGTGCAATGTATCCTAAAACTAATTTAGGATGTACGGCGCAAGTGTTTCTCTGAGGTGAACAGGTTGGCATACGAGAGAAATTATTCATAGCGAGCCGTATCAAATCAGTCAGAAGACTGCTGACTCAATAAATTAAAAAAAAAAAACTTAAAAAATCAGAAGCCTCAACTCTAGCTGAATGCCAGTTAGCTACGAACGCTATAGCCGTAGGGTAGAAAATATCGTTCCTGTGAAGCACAACTGACCTTTTAATCACATGAAGTAATGAGTGCTATCGACAGGCGTTCTGAAGTTGATTCCATGTTTTTAGATTCCCAGAAAGCTCTTGACACTGGCTTCCAATGGAACTGCGTATCTGTGAATTATCGCTTCATTTGACCGACTAGATTCGTGACTTTCTGTCAGAGATCACAGTTTGCAGTAACTAACGGAAACACATCGAATAAAATATAGGTGATATCCGACGTTTCCCAGACAAATGTCATACACCCTCTGCTGTTCTTAATCTACATAAACGACTCAGGAGACAATCTGAGAATCCCTCTTTGAGTGTTTGCAGATGATGCTGTCGTTTACCATACGTCTACGCATTACGAAATGATTTGCATATGATTTCTGTGTGGTGAGAAAGGTGGCAATCGGGTCTAAACAATAAAAAGAGTGAGGTCATCAACATGAAAATGAATCCGTTAAATTTCTGTTACACGATAAATCACATGAAATGGAATGATCGTGTGGAATTAATGGCCAGGGTTGTTCGACCGCCTAGTCCAAGTCCTTTTAGCCGGCCAGAGTGGTTCAAATGGCTCTGAGCACTATGGGACTCAACATCTTAGGTCATAAGTCCCCTAGAACTTAGAACTACTTAAACCGAACTAACCTAAGGATATCACACACACCCATGCCCGAGGCAGGATTCGAACCGGCGACCGTAGCAGCCTCGCGGTTCCGGACTGCAGCG
The DNA here is from genome assembly GCF_021461385.2 of Schistocerca piceifrons. Classification (NCBI taxonomy): domain Eukaryota; kingdom Metazoa; phylum Arthropoda; class Insecta; order Orthoptera; family Acrididae; genus Schistocerca; species Schistocerca piceifrons. The sequence goes on from NC_060144.1 coordinate 275,914,374, forward strand.
CCGGTCAGAGTGGCCGAGCGGTTCTTGGAGCTACAGTCTGGAACCGCGCGACCACCACGGTCGCAGGTTCGAATCCTGCCTCGGGTCTGGATGTGTGTTAAGTCTTTAGATTAGTTAGGTTTAAGTAGTTCTAAGTTCTAGGGGACTGATGACCTGAGAAGTTCCCATAGTGCTCAGAGCCAAGTCTTTTTACTTGACGCCACATCGGTGACTTGGGTGGAATACCCTGAGTTTTTTACCCATATTTCTTTCGATATGCTTCTCCGTCGTTTTTTGGTCAGTGGTTCCGGGTAGATGTTCCATGACGTTTCTCAAAATCCATGATTGAGAACTTCACTCAGTTGTTTTTTTTATAGAGGGTGGCCAGTCCCCTGGTCGAGCAAATTTAGCTACGTCTTTGTTTTTCATTTGTCGTCCGTTCCACCTGCTTCTTTGTCGTTTTCTAGTTACCATTTCTGTGCTGCTATCGTGTGGCAAGAGTCAATAGATGACAATTTCAGTCATTTTCTTACTGCCGTTGCTACCATCGTGCGGGCTGGGCCGCTAGACCATGAGCTGCGCACACAAATCTAAAGGCTGTCAATTCACCTATATACCTAGAGATTACAAATACGGACATCTTAAATGGGAATGATCACACAGAAAACGTCACTGGGAAGGCGAACTAAAGACAGTTTTATTTGCAGAATAGAAGAAGCAACAGGTCTACTAAAGAGACAGCTACACTACATTCGTCTCTTCTCTTCGGGAGAATTGCTGCGCGGTATAGAATCCATATCAGATAGGATTGACGGGTGAACATCAAAAAAGTTCAAAGAAGGGCAACGAAATAGGGGGATAATGTCACCGATATGATACGCAAGGGAGTGGCAATCATTAAAGCAAAGGCGTTTTTCGTTGCAGCGAGAACTTTTAACGAAATCTCAATCGCGAACTTTCTCCTATGACATCGAAAATACTCTGTTGGCCCCCACCAACATACGGAGGAATGGTAATCGTAATAAAATATGAGAAATCAGAGATCACACAGAAAGATTTTAGCGTTCGTTTTTCCCGCGTTCTGTTCTAGAGTGGAACGGAAGAGAAATATGCTGAAGGTGGTTCGATGAATGCTGTGCCATGCATTTAAGTGTGAATTTGAGAACAGCCAGGTAGATCTACGTGTAGATGTAGCTGGTAGCCCTCACTTACAGCTGGGCTATGTCCACGACCCAGATAACCGGTGGTTTTCACATTTCATTGTGAGAGGACCACCAGTTTATCTGACATTAATTGACTATTCAAGTTTTTCATTCCCTCATCTGACCTGCCGCCTACACGTTGCACTAACCAGGTGGTAATAAGCACGCACACCATTGTGAACAAATCAAATCATTTCATCACAGGCACAGCCACATTGATTAGGACTCTGGCCAAACGGCTCGGAAGTAGAAGTCTCTATAAATTTAAAATTTTCCTTATGTTTTTAATTGTGTTCAGGTGATAAATTCATTCGCTAGTTATTTGGTCCAAGATTACATCCAACGAACTCAGATATTTTAACCAATTTATGCAGAAAACTACAGTTTCGAGACTGGTTGTTGGGTGTCTCCATACTACATCTGACGCCGAAAATCAAATTAAAAATATAATCAGATTAATCTCTTTTTTCATTTTATGAGACTATTAGTGATAGGGACAACCTATTAGATCGAAGTAATCGGCACAAATAAAGTATGGAGCGAGCAGATGACGGAGTTGTGTAGCGAATATGGGCCATAAAAAGCACCAGTGGTGTACCGTACTATAGGCATGTGGGTACGAGTGTCCAAATCATTTATTAATTGCACTACAGGAGTAAGAATGCACTGTGGTGGCAAAAAGTGCACAGTTTTCAAACGCCGCAGGCTGATCAGATACTGCCACGTTGTGTTTATGAAACCAAGCGACCATTTCGATACACCACTGAGGCAAGTAATTACGTCTGCATTAATCTACTGTAGAGTTAGGCTAATTAAACTTAGTTTATAGCCAGTGTCCTCTACGTTGTAACATTCAGACCGAATCTGGAGACAGCCCTTTACAGTTGCAGCATGTTAATGTACTTCGTTTCCAGTAACTCACTACTGGCTCAACACGTTGCGCTAAAGTGGGCAAAACAAAGTGACGTATCTCCGAGTAAGACGCGAAGCGAAGCACCTATAGCAGCGACCAACAACCCACGTAATATCATCGTAACCTCGCAAAGTCTAAAAATACAAGCAGTCAGCACCCCTGTAACGAACCATTCAGTGATTTCAGGATTTGTAACTCACTTCTGTTGGATACAAGTGTATTACATTAAATATTACGTCATCTTACTTGGTCAGTAGGTCGATTTTGGAGTATGCTATAATATCAGTCTAAGTAAGATCTTCAATCGCTGCATCACTTCGTTGAGAAACGTGTGTTTCAGTTGCTCCATCGTAAGACGAGTGAAACAGAGAAAGAAAAGTATTGAAAAGCGAAACGTATTATTGCAGGGTCATGTAGCAGAAATCATTGATCAATGAGAAGCTGTGCGATGGATGTGCAGGAAAGTACCTCTGTATATCTGTGGGCTTGCCACCTGATAACGTCAGTCATATTTAAGGACATATCAGCGATCTATCAGTACCGACAGATTATTCTAGCTTACAGCTATCTACACAGATGGCTATAATTGCATCTAAAAATTAAAGCACTCTTCATTCTGAAGTTTGGTCTGAAAAACATTATGCCTCATAAGCAATGCGGCTAACCAAAGCTGTAGGCCCTAGCGTTCCTCCAATCGGCTAACTGAGCCTCCATACTACTTTTGCAAGAGGAGGAGGAGGAGGACGAGTGCTGTCGGCGTGAAAGGGAGCGGACTGCAGTTTCACTTTGAATTTTTCAACAAAAGAACCATTTTCACACGTGGAAAATTTTATATGCGCTGGCGGAAGGCGGAATTGCAATTTGCACAATTAATCATAACATCGCTGCAAGGCTGAAAGATAAGTACTTTTCACAGTCATGTCATATCTGAGAGAGTGGCTGCCCCGTAGTGACATCTCTGTAAATGCTGCGTTTACAGGAAACATTTAAAGAGAGCAAGAATGAACATCTTTTGCTTCCATATTACTAACATTTCGAGAAAAAGTCCACTAAACCAGAACAGTACTGCAACAATATTGCCTACTAAGTGTTTCAAAAGAACCAAATTACTTTAAAAAAATCTATATTTACAGTAGCTTTGTAATGTGATTTTTGCAGAAATGCAAACGTTTTCGTTTATTGTTTTATCATTTAAATTATTTGTTCTGTTAATGCGATACAGATTATCTTAACGGGATCAGATCATTTTAGAGAAACGTTGTAATTAGAGCTTTTTTTTTTTTTTTTTTTTTTTTTGGTCATCAGTCTACTGACTGGTATGATGCGGCCCGCCACGAATTCCTTTCCTGGGCTTACCTCTTCATCTCAGAGTAGCACTTGCAACCTACGTTCTCAATTATTTGCTTGACGTATTCCAATCTCTGTCTTCCTCTACAGTTTTCTCCCTCTACAGCTCCCTCTAGTACCATGGATGTCATTCCCTCGTGTCTTAGCAGATGTCCTATCATCCTGTCCCTTCTCCTTATCAGTGTTTTCCACATATTCCTTTCCTCTCCGATTCTGCGTAGAACCTCCTCATTCCTTACCTTATCAGTCCACCTAATTTTCAACATTCGTCTATAGCACCACATCTCAACTGCTTTGATTCCCTTCTGTTCCGGTTTTCCCACAGTCCATGTTTCACTACCATACAATGCTGTACTCCAGACGTACATCCTCAAAAATTTCTTCCTCAAATTAAGGCCGGTATTTAATATTAGTAGACTTCTCTTGGCCAGAAATGCCTTTTTTGACATAGCAAGTCTGCTTTTGATGTCCTCCTTGCTCCGTCCGTCATTGGTTATTTTGCTGCATAGGTAACAGAATTCCTTAACTTCATTGACTTCGTGACCATCAATCCTGATGTTAAGTTTCGCGCTGTTCTCATTTCTACTACTTCTCATTACCTTCGTCTTTCTCCGATTTACTCTCAAACAATACTGTGTACTCATTAGACTGTTCATTCCGTTCAGCAGACCATTTAATTCTTCTTCACTTTCACTCAGGATAGCAATGTCATCAGCGAATCGTAACACTGATATCCTTTCACCTTGTATTTTAATTCCACTCTTGAACTTTTCTTTTATTTCCAACATTGCTTCCACGATGTACAGATTGAATAGTAGGGGCGAAAGGCTACAGCCTTGTTTTACACCCTTCTTAATACGAGCACTTCGTTCTTGATCGTCCACTCTTATTATTCCCTCTTGGTTGTTGTACATATTGTATATGACCCGTCTCTCCCTATAGCTTACCCCTACTTTTTTCAGAATCTCGAACAGCTTGCACCATTTTATATTGTCGAACGCTTTTTCCAGGTCGACAAATCCTATGAAAGTGTCTTGATCTTTCTTTAGCCTTGCTTCCATTATTAGTCTTAACGTCAGAATTGCCTCTGTCGTCCCTTTACTTTTCCTAAAGCCAAATTGATCGTCACCTAGCGCATTCTCAATTTTCTTTTCCATTCTTCTGTGTATTATTCTTGTAAACAGCTTCGATGCATTAGCTGTTAAGCTGATTGTGCGATAATTCTCGCACTTGTCAGCTCTTGCCGTCTTCGGAATTGTGTGGATGATGCTTTTCCGAAAGTCAGATGGTATGTCGCCAGACTCATATATTCTACACACCAACGTGAATAGTCGTTTTGTTGCCACTTCCCCCAATGATTTTAGAAATTCTGATGGAATGTTATCTATCCCTTCTGCCTTATTTGACCGTAAGCCCTCCAAAGCTCTTTTAAATTCCGATTCTAATACTGGATCCCCTATCTCTTCTAAATCGACTCCTGTTTCTTCTTCTATCACATCAGACAAATCTTCACCCTCATAGAGGCTTTCAATGTATTCTTTCCACCTATCTGCTCTCTCCTCTGCATTTAACAGTGGAATTCCCGTTGCACTCTTAATGTTACCACCGTTGCTTTTAATGTCACCAAAGGTTGTTTTGACTTTCCTGAATGCTGAGTCTGTCCTTCCGACAATCATGTCTTTTTCGATGTCTTCACATTTTTCCTGCAGCCATTTCGTCTTAGCTTCCCTGCACTTCCTATTTATTTCATTCCTCAGCGACTTGTATTTCTGTATTCCTGATTTTCCCGGAACATGTTTGACCTTCTTCCTTTCATGAATCAAGTATTTCTTCTGTTACCCATGGTTTCTTCGCAGCTGCCTTCTTTGTACCTATGTTTTCCTTCCCAACTTCTGTGAAGGCCCTTTTTAGAGATGTCCATTCCTCTTCAACTGTACTGCCTACTGCGCCATTCTTTATTGCTGTATCTATAGCGTTAGAGAACTTCAAACGTATCTCGTCATTCCTTAGTACTTCCATATCCCACTTCTTTGCGTATTGATTCTTCCTGACTAATGTCTTGAACTTCAGCCTACTCTTCATCACTACTATATTGTGGTCTGAGTCTATATCTGCTCCCGGGTACGCCTTACAATCCAGTATCTGATTTCGGAATCTCTGTCGGACCATGATGTAATCTAATTGAAATCTTCCCGTATCTCCCGGCCTTTTCCAAGTATACCTCCTCCTCTTGTGATTCTTGAACAGGGTATTCGCTATTACTAGCTGAAACTTGCTACAGAACTCAATTAGTCTTTCTCCTCTTTCATTCCTTGTCCCAAATCCATATTCTCCTGTAACCTTTTCTTCTACTCCTTCCCCTACAACTGCATTCCAGTTGCCCATGACTATTAGAATTTCATCCCTCTTTACATACTGCATTATCCTTTCAATATCCTCATACACGTTCTCTATCTGTTCATCTTCAGCTTGCGACGTCGGCATGTATAGCTGAACTATCGTTGTCGGTGTTGGTCTGCTGTCGATTCTGATTAGAACAACCCGATCACTGAACTGTTCACAGTAACACACCCTCTGCCCTACCTTCCTATTCATAACGAATCCTACACCTGTTATACCATTTTCTGCTGCTGTTGATATTACCCGACACTCATCTGACCAGAAATCCTTGTCTTCCTTCCACTTCACTTCACTGTCCCCTATTATATCTAGATTGAGCCTTTGCATTTCCCTTTTCAGATTTTCTAGTTTCCCTACCACGTTCAAGCTTCTGACATTCCACGCCCCGACTCGTAGAACGTTATCCTTTCGTTGATTATTCAATCTTTTTCTCATGGTAACCTCCCCCTTGGCAGTCCCCTCCCGGAGATCCGAATGGGGGACTATTCCGGAATCTTTTGCCAATGGAGAGATCATCATGACACTTCTTCAAATACAGGCCACATGTCCTGTGGATACACGTTACGTGTCTTTAATGCAGTGGTTTCCATTGCCTTCTGCATCCTCATGTCGTTGATCATTGCTGATACTTCCGCCTTTAGGGGCAATTTCCCACACCTAGGAGCTACAAATGTGAAAATACAGTTCACGTCCTGTTCTTGAAAGTGACGTCATAAACATGGAAACGGCCCGACACCTCTCACTGAACGAGATAAAGAACGTTTCAGAATACATGTAGTAATCATATGGAAATTTGTGTGAGTTCAAATTCATGGCTTAAGCGTGAGGAATATAGAACGTGTGAAATTTTTAGATGAACTGCGTTTAGTAGATGACTGCCAAGCGATCGCTTAGAATCATCTTAAAGAGGTGTCGTTACAAAATTTTTAAGTGACATGAACTGAGAGCCGATAATTTCAAACAATGTACAGTATTTTTAACTTAATTTTCCTACAAATAAAAGTAATGTGCACTGATTCTTAAACGTCCAGCGGGAAAATTAACAATATTTAAGTTAGTTGAGGTGAAATGAGCGCAACTGCACATCGGAGCAACGTACACGCAGATGTGGAAATCCCTAACCGTCGTCCAATGGTGACAAAATTATTTGGGATCACAGATGTTTTTCATTACTCATTTCCACTGTGGAATATTTCAGTTTATGTCGCAGCTGAGCACTTTTAAGATAGAATAATACTTGTTACTTGCTAGAGGGGCAACTGCTTCCATGGTGTTAAATGCGTGCGGCATTGTATACCACCGCACGTCGCACGTTCTGGGCAGCAACTGCTACAACTGGCGTTTCGCGGTTAGAAGTATGCCCAATAGCTCTTTCAGGCACAAATTGTCTTCCAGAGGTTACATGTGACTGTTATCCAGGAATCACACGTATGCAGAGATCATCTGACGTCACAGACCATGTCAAAAAAATATTTGCGTTAAAGCAATTATAAGAGATCCGTAACTATTCGTGATGTTACTAAATGGCTTGGCAGATAATGTTTTCAGCTCTCTCAGATCGTTTCCAGACAATGCGGAGAAGTCAAGAGGTGAAAAAATGTTAATAAATGAGACTTCGAGAGGAATTGCGACTTACGCAGACATCTGAGCCTTAACAAAAATAAATGTTACGCAAATACTGCAGACGAAAAGACCTGATGTACACTCCTGGAAATGGAAAAAAGAACACATTGACACCGGTGTGTCAGACCCACCATACTTGCTCCGGACACTGCGAGAGGGCTGTACAAGCAATGATCACACGCACGGCACAGCGGACACACCAGGAACCGCCGTGTTGGCCGTCGAATGGCGCTAGCTGCGCAGCATTTGTGCGCCGCCGCCGTCAGTGTCAGCCAGTTTGCCGTGGCATACGGAGCTCCATCGCAGTCTTTAACACTGGTAGCATGCCGCGACAGCGTGGACGTGAACCGTATGTTGACGGACTTTGAGCGAGGGCGTATAGTGGGCATGCGGGAGGCCGGGTGGACGTACCGCCGAATTGCTCAACACGTGGGGCGTGAGGTCTCCACAGTACATCGATGTTGTCGCCAGTGGTCGGCGGAAGGTGCACGTGCCCGTCGACCTGGGACCGGACCGCAGCGACGCACGGATGCACGCCAAGACCGTAGGATCCTACGCAGTGCCGTAGGGGACCGCACCGCCACTTCCCAGCAAATTAGGGACACTGTTGCTCCTGGGGTATCGGCGAGGACCATTCGCAACCGTCTCCATGAAGCTGGGCTACGGTCCCGCACACCGTTAGGCCGTCTTCCGCTCACGCCCCAACATCGTGCCGCCCGCCTCCAGTGGTGTCGCGACAGGCGTGAATGGAGGGACGAATGGAGACGTGTCGTCTTCAGCGATGAGAGTCGCTTCTGCCTTGGTGCCAATGATGGTCGTATGCGTGTTTGGCGCCGTGCAGGTGAGCGCCACAATCAGGACTGCATACGACCGAGGCACACAGGGCCAACACCCGGCATCATGGTGTGGGGAGCGATCTCCTACACTGGCCGTACACCACTGGTGATCGTCGAGGGGACACTGAATAGTGCACGGTACATCCAAACCGTCATCGAACCCATCGTTCTACCATTCCTAGACCGGCAAGGGAACTTGCTGTTCCAACAGGACAATGCACGTCCGCATGTATCCCGTGCCACCCAACGTGCTCTAGAAGGTGTAAGTCAACTACCCTGGCCAGCAAGATCTCCGGATCTGTCCCCCATTGAGCATGTTTGGGACTGGATGAAGCGTCGTCTCACGCGGTCTGCACGTCCAGCACGAACGCTGGTCCAACTGAGGCGCCAGGTGGAAATGGCATGGCAAGCCATTCCACAGGACTACATCCAGCATCTCTACGATCGTCTCCATGGGAGAATAGCAGCCTGCATTGCTGCGAAAGGTGGATATACACTGTACTAGTGCCGACATTGTGCATGCTCTGTTGCCTGTGTCTATGTGCCTGTGGTTCTGTCAGTGTGATCATGTGATGTATCTGACCCCAGGAATGTGTCAATAAAGTTTCCCCTTCCTGGGACGATGAATTCACGGTGTTCTTATTTCAATTTCCAGGAGTGTATTTTGTAAGAATGCATAGCATGATATCATACGAGTATACGATCGCGCGAGTAGTCACTGAAATGAACCACATGACGTGTTAGGAACGACTGAACGTGGCACAATCACACAAATATCGCCACAGAGAAAGCTAGTGGCACATTGATTTATCGGAGGAATAGACAGGACATTTAATTACTAAAGAAGGAGACCGCTAAGGAAATGGCCAACATACATGGTGAAGAGTACTTAAACCGACAAGTTCTGGGAGGTTGTAGGGGACATCAAAACAAATATTTTTCCCTAATGTCATTTTTTCCTATGGGGGTTATTTAAACCGATACAGACCGTATTACGCTCTTCAGTTGTTACAGGCCGTATTAGGATCTTCAGTTGTTAGAGGGCGTATTACGCTCTTCAGTTGTAGGCAACTGCTGTCCACCAGTGTAGTCGTGCATTGTCTCTGTTTACTAATGGAGCGATACACCTGGAGTGAGTACACTGATATGGTTGGTGCGTACTACGTAGCGCACCACAACGGACGAGCTGCACAGTGTGTTTATCAACAACATTATCCTAATCGCCGTATCCCGCGAGGAAGCTGTCTTGCGGCATGTGGAGCGGGATCCTTCAATCAGCACTCGTGCAACTGCACGTAACATGAGGACGAATCAGACGAATGTAGGAACAGTCCTTCGAGAGCAATTGTTACGTCCATTTCACATACAGCGTCTCCACAACCTGAAATCAGTTGATTATCCACCCAGAGCACAGTTTTCGCAGTGGTACCTGGAACAGTGTGAAATGCATCCTACATTTCCATCCAATTTTCTCGCTAGAGCATTGCCAGAATTGCTGGAAGACGCCCCGCTCCCTACAAGACAACGCATGTGGTTCCAACATGACGGGGCGCCAATACATTTCAGTCGTCGTGTGCGTCGATTCCTGGACCGACGGTTCCCAGAAACGTGGATTGGCAGAGGCTTTCCTGTACCGTGGCCTGTTCGATCCCCAGACATGTCCCCTCTGGACTTTCTGTGTGGGGAGAGATGCGCACCATTGTTTACCCAACTCCTGTTGCATCAGAAGAGGATATGGTTGCCTGGGCAGCAGCAGCAGCAGCAGCAGCAGGAACAATTCAGGGTACTCCTGGGGTCTTTGCCCGTGTAAGACAGAACGACCCGACGGTATAACCTTTTTTTACGTGTCAATGGATGCATTTTTGAAAATCTACTGTAATTGAAATTGGGTTGTGTTAATGTGTTGTCCCTTGGTCATAAAAAATGGAAAAGTGTTTGGTGGTTTAATTAATTTGCCGCCAAATAAATCTTCCTCTACCGGTTTAAATACTCCTCATAGGGAAAAATGACATTAGGGAAAAATATTTGTTTTTATGTCCCCTACAACCTCCCAGAGTTTTCACCCTGAATAGCAGTGAGAGGTGTTACAAGGAACGAACGCCCTTTGCAGCAACTAAAGCTTTACTCTCAAAATTCTGAGAGCCCACTTTCCAGTATTAGACAAGAAACATATTATTGACAGAATAGTACATGGGTTTATTACGGGAAGTGGGCGACGCGCTGCAGGCTTCGCCAACAGCTGCTGCGTAGCGCTTTACTCTGGTGGGAGATTAGTTCCCGAGGCGACTCTTTTATCGCGCAACCTGCAACGGCGTGGCTCCACATCGATAGCGCTGCAGCTAATCAGCGGAAACGCCCGTGACAGCGGCGAGACTCTGCGCTCAGCGAATACGACGGCCGGGGAGGCGCGCCGCGATTAGCCCAGGAGATACGCGGCAGAGGCGACGGCAGCGGGACTCGGCAGGTGGGCGTGCAACACCGTCACACGACACGACAGGCAGGCGAGCGAGCGAGCCGGCGGCGCGCCGGTCACCGCAACGGACGCGCACTTCGGAGGAGTGGGGCCGATAGCCCCGTCCCTCTTGATTTAAGTTTCTTGTGGTTTCACAAAACCAATGAAAATCTGGCCGTTCACAAATGATGCAAGTCAATACTTGTCATCGACAATGAGTCTATTCAGCTGCTATTTCTGTTATTTGAAAAATCTAATAGTAAATGTCTACACTACATACTGTTTTCAGTGGCAGAAGGCATAGTTTAGGGCAAATGTTTGAGCGGAGCGATAAAAAACTCCGTAGAAATTACACAATGGATTTTTGTCCGAGTTTTTATAGCCAAACGGAGAGTGTGAAATGGATCATTGCGTTATCAAATAGACTAGCTTGTGGTTTAGTTTTGCAAATCAGGTTTAATTGATTGAAAGCAATCAGGGTAAGTAAGATAAATTGTATTAGTGATTTTAGGGAAAACTGAAATATTTCAGCAACAGTTACTGCTATCTATGTAAATGAAGTGTCGAAAAGTTTATCTCTCCGAGGCTAGCCATTCTGCGCATAAAAAGTTGGACTGGTGTACAAATTACGGAATTCTTTCTTTCGTATTGAACAAATAAATTAAATATCAAGCTATAGCACAAATTGTAACTTCCCTGCTTTCTCTTGATGTATACAATAGAATACCAATCGATATTTAAATATACTGAATTTCATACTTTAGAAGCAAGACTTGAGTTTTTAAATAAATATGCTTTGTCTAAGAGTAGGAAGTAATATATGTTAGAGAAAAATTTGGCATACCTCATTTGCTGTACATGATTTCGAGCACCATTCAAACTCATGTCAAATGTTTCTCAACTCTATTTTTGTTTCATACTTCTACACAAATATTTTCACCTTCCATTCTTCTTGTTCATCCTTACCCGCTCACACCATTCCAAAAGTTAGGTTTTCAGAATGTACAATTTTTTGAATTCTGCGAATACAACACACTGAAGATAGATTTTCGTTATCTGTTTGGTTATTTCGATGTATAAGGTTATCACCTACAGGATATAGCAGATTTCAACATACACGTGTAAAATAACGTTTTCAACTAAAGAAACAAAAGCGTGAAAGAATAGGCAAGATAAGTAGAAACAAAAATCTAACCTTAATATAATCTCATCACCAACCTAAACTATCCCTTCCTAAAACTAAAGTACGGCGAGGATAGGTCAGCCCAGAGTACGGCTAAAGACTATACTAGCTAACTAATGTAGCAGTCCTCCCTGAAGCGTCGCCAACATCCCTCGCACCTCTCGTCCGTTCTATGATACACTATTTGATCAAAAGTCTTCGGACACTTGGCTGAAAATGACAAGTTCGTGGCGCCCTACATCGGTAATGCTGGAATTCAGTATGGCGCTGACCAGCACTTAGCTTTGATGACTGCTTCCACTCTCGCAGACACACTTTCAATCAGTTGCTGGAAGGTTTCTTGGGGAATGGCAGCCCTTCACGGAGTGCTGCACTGAGGACACGTATCGATGTCGGTCGGTGACGCCTGGCACAAAGTTGGCGCTCCAAAATATCCCAAAGGTGTTCTGTAGGATTCACGTCAGCACTCTGATCAGGACAGTCTATTACAGGCATGCTATTGTCGTGTAACCACCCCGCCACAAGCCGTGCATTATGAACAGGTGCTCGATCGTGTTGAAAGATGCAATCGCCATCCCCGTATTGGTCTTCAGTAGTGGGAAGCAAGAAGGTGCTTAAAACATCAATGTAGGCCTGTGCTGTGATAGTGCCACGCAAAACAACAAGAACTGCAATCCCCCTCCATGCAAAACACGATCACACCATAGCACCACCGCCTCCGAATTTTACTGTTGGCACTACGCACGCTGGTAGATGACATTCATCGGGAATTCACTATACCCACACCCCACCATCGGATCGCCACATTGTGTACGATGATTCGTCACTCCACGCAACGTTTTTTCACTGTTCAGTCACCCAATGTTTACCCTAATTGCACCAAGCGAGGCGTCGTTGGGCGTTTACCGGCATGATGTGTGGCTTATTGAGCAGTCGCTGGACCATGAAATCCAAGTTTTCTTACCTCCCGCTTAATTGTCATAATACTTGCAGTGGATCTTAATGCGTCTGGAATTCCCGTGTGACGGTCTGAATAGATGTCTGCCTATTGCCGGCCGCGGTAGTCTCGCGGTTAAGGCGCTCAGTCCGGAACCGCGCGACTGCTACGGTCGCAGGTTCGAATCCTGCCAGTAGGAAGGAGAGCTTCTATAAAGTTTGGAAGGTAGGAGACGAGATACTGGCAGAAGTAAAGCTGTGAGTAGCGGGCGTGAGTCGTGCTACGGTAGCTCAGATGGTAGAGCACTTGCCCGCGAAAGGCAAAGGTCCCGAGTTCGAGCCTTGGTCGGGCACACAGTTTTAATCTGCCAGGAAGTTTCATATCAGCGCACACTCCGCTGCAGAGTGAAAATCTCATTCGATGAATTTACATGTTTTGCGTAAATGTGCACATAATTTTACTTTCGATATCTGTATGTATCAGCTTAATTGGGAAAGTACAGCAAGCGTTTGATTTGACTGCATCTTCTACGCTATTTCAGCATGCCAGTAAGGGTAGTGTTGAGAGAACAGCCCCAAGAGTCAGAGCAGCTGTGCCGACCACGATCAGTGATGACTGTACAAGCCTTTTTGCATCTTTGTACTCGCGCTATTATGAAACAGTTTCCTTTATTACTGTGTCACTTGCGCGAATCCTGTCATGTACGATCGACAGCAGCTTGTCAAAACAAGGCACATCCATTCTGATGAATTTTCTAAATTCCTGTGGAGCTTCAGATCTCAGTTTCTTCATCAACAGGGAGTATTATGTCCCTAGCTTCACCCCTTCTTCCCGAGCCGGGGTCAAACCCAGTTCCTACTCCTCATATTACGTCATCGTGCTGCCCTTCTAACGACCAAGGTGGACAATGGCACAGCAAATGTTGGGTACATGATTGCGTCCTCCATGCCTAAAATTCTGTGAAACGTAAACATAGAATATAGTCTGCTTGTATTTGCATGACATAAAACCAACACTTCAGTCCACAATTCTGTATAGTCATAACGTAATTTCAATCTAGTTGCTCAAGGCAACAATAACAGCTTAATCAATACGTACCTATACCTCTCAGAAGTTTCAATAGTAAACGAGCAGCTTCAAAAACATACCAACTTTCACACTCAACGAGTAAACAATCCTGCAGTTCCACATTTGTACCACTGAGGCGCTAGTGAAGAATTGCATGTTAGGTGTATCACGTAATAGAGCTAACGAAAAAGTTGGTAGTTCCAGACCTGTACGTTTGGGACTCTGGTGCAGACTTGTAAACGATAGGTGCGTCGTGTAATACCGGCTTAAAGCATTCCACCAGAACCGGCCGGAGTGGTCGTGCGGTTCTAGGCGCTACAGTCTGGAACCGAGCGACCGCTACGGTCGCAGGTTCGAATCCTGCCTCGGGCATGGATGTGTGTGATGTGCTTAATTAGTTCTAAGTTCTAGGCGACTGATGACCTCAGAAGTTAAGTCGCATAGCGCTCAGAGCCATTTGAACCATTCCACCAGAGTTCAACCACAAAAACTTTCACCGTTTGTTCACATTGGTCCTATCGAAGTTCCAGCGTCGCCGAAGCCTGCACCCCGAGAAAAGGTGGTAGCCTTTGCCACACGGTCGTAATCAGACAAGAAGCTTTTCCTTAAGAGGCAGCAGCATTGTGAGAGCGATTGCAGCGGGGAGCTGCCTGCAGTTCGGCCATTGTCTCGCAATCCAATTAAGGCGTGGCGGAGCGTGCGTGTGTCGCGGGTAGCAGAGTCGTTAAGGGCAGGGAGGGCCTTCTGGTCGATGGCGGCGACACGCGAGCCGTGTGCTGTGCTGTGGCGTTACAAATGACTATCGCCCCCGGACCAACCCCAGGGACTCTGGGACTGCAGTGGCCACCAGCCACTGTCAGAGACAAACGGCAGCCTCCGACAAGAAATACCTCCGTGAGGTCACAGCGCTGTCTATGAATAATAGTATACAACCACACATTTATTTCAAAAGTCCTTTTACTCCATTCTCACACTCTGTGGTACTGACACGGAAACTGTGGTAATGTAATATAGAGAATCAGTCGTGGTTTCAATAAAGATGATTTTGTTAGTTCTTCATTTGCGACGCGTTTCGCCTACATTTAAAGGCATCTTCAGACAATCTAGGAAAATTGCAAAACCCAGTACAAATAGAATGGCCGTACAGAAAAATCTAAACCAACACACCACCTAAAAATTCCCTAACTCTGCAACATAAAAATTATAGGTCATAAATTGCGTTCGGCGGGGGGGGGGGGGGGGGGCTGTATGGTAGCTAAAGGGTGTACTAGGTCCCAAAGTATGAAATATAAAAATTTAACACCTACCTAACTATGGGTACATAATCACCTCGTGAAATGAGGAGTCAAACATGTAAAATTGCATCCTTTCTCCTGTTGTATAAAGTCATGGTTTATATATTTTAACAATGTTGTTTCCCTTCTCCAGATGACTTTTATGCTATTGGCAGAACCTGTACATTTAAAAAGTCGCTTTTCATCTTATCATACGAGAGTGCTTCTTTATTGCCATTATTGGCTTGTGGTGTGTCACCATACTACTGTAAACCTTCACGAGGTAAGCTTTTGCCTGTTTTCTTTTTAATGACTATTGCTAATAATCTTGCTTGCAACCTAATGTAGTTGTTGCTTTAGATAAAAATTACGACCATCGGCATTGTTCACTTTTTAGCGCTATACATGCACTTGGCCCACGGTTTCTGGGTGTAATTTTATACGATTGACTCCTCATTTCATGAGATGATTATTTACCTGTAGTAGTTCGGTAAGTGTTACACTTTTGTATTTCATACTAAGCGAGTTAGTGAGCCCTTCTGTAGCTATCATTCCCCTCACCCCTCCCCTCCAAACACAATTAAGGACCTGTAACTTTTATGTTGTAGAGTTAGAGAATTTTTACGTGGTTTGTTGGTTTAGATTTTTGTATAAGCCATTCATTATATTTGTACAAATTTTCCTACATCGCCTGAAGCTGCCTTTAATTACAGGCGAAATGCGTCGCAAATAAAGAACTAATAAAACCATCCAGAAGGCCTTAGTGAGTTAATACTACAATATGTGTAGGGCGTGAACAGTATATTATAACGATGCTGATAACGATAATAATGGCAACAATAACATTATATTAAATATGTCAATCCTATTAATTTTGTTAAGCAGTTTCATCATTACGTTATTGTCGAAATTGAGTAATGATATCTATCAGAAATGTGTGACAGTGGTACGGAACAGACCAAATCTGGAAGAAAAATATACTGATCTGAGGAAGTTCTAAAACAATAGGGTATTGTTAGCAGATGAGAGGAAAGAAAGAAAACATAAGCAGATAGGGATTACAGTGTAAAAGAGATATTGGTTAACTGCTGGACGAAAGGCAAAGTGATATGCCGATAGGGAAACTATGCAGCTAATTAAAAAACTTCAATCTTCCCTTGAACACGCAGTGTTTTTCGGTAAGTCGTAGGTTACAGGGCAGTTTGTTCCACAGGCGTATGGTTGAAATGGAGGGCATGCAGAAGATTTGGTGTGGTGCAAAGAGACGGCCAAGTTGCTGGATGTATACGACCTGGTACTGCAGTTATGATGCAATGTAAGTATTTGGTAGGCGAGGAGCCATTTTCAAGATACTCGTGACAAAGAAACCGGTGAAGTGAACAGAGCTTGTGACAATCATTAATCTGTCTGGTCGCATCCGCAGTAACTTGATACAGGAAGAACTGAATGATCAAAGAACCGAAAGTGAAACACATAACATTTCAAAATAGTGGATCTTTCGTTGAAATAACATTAAACACTGATCTTACTTCCTTACTTTTCTGAGTAATGTGTACATTCTTTGAAACAGAGTATCTTTTTAATTGAATCAAGAAGATACACAATTTATTTATTATTCATTCCGATGCTAATAATAATCATCATAGTCTTGTCGCAGCTTAATGAGTTGACTGAGTGGCACAATAACACGGCAGACAACACTTACAGTTTGTAGTCTTCCTCGCACAGTTCGTCATTCATTTTTCTGTGTATTCTTGCTAAAACTTCCCACATCGTCAATTTTTGTTATAGTCTTGATTATTTATTATCACCATAATTGGTTTTCTCATATCGTCAGCTACTCTCATATCTTGCACAATGGCTCCACATGCTGTAATTTCAACGACAAGTCACCCTTATCATTAAGTATTTACAGCATTCTTATTTATTAGAAAGAGTTTTTTTACACATTAGAAAGAGTTTTTTTTTGCTTGATTGATGTTTCTGGATCATTCGGTCATTCTGTTAGAGATTCCGTTCTGTTCAATAATCTGTATAAATTTGTTTGAAGTTTAAGATGAGAATGACTTTGCATACCGAGGAACTAACTACACTTTGGTAATAAATTTTTCATTGGGTGTATATGAACTGTTGTGTATATTGCCTGAAATTGTTTCCACTTTCCAGTACAAAACTGATTTTGACGATGCCCTTCTCTTTAAGTCATACACTCTATTCACGCTGCTAGTGTTCTGCAAAAATAAATCAACTAAAAATTGACGATAAGTTATTGTTTCTTTTCTTCCTAATGAGATATGACCACATTTCGTGATTCCACAAGTTAGGTTTATGGAAATAAAAGTAAATGTCATCGTCCTATTACACGGTAAGTGCATCTGTCAGACTGTGCATTTTAATAAAACCAACTTGTTGTTGTGGACTTCAGTCCATAGACTGGTTTGATGCAGCTCTCCACGCCACTCTATCCTGTGCAAGCCTCTTCGTCTCCGAGTAACTACTGCAACTTACATCCTCCTGAATTTGATTAAGGTGTTCATCCCTTGGCATCCCTTTATGATTTTTACCCCCCGCCCCTCCCCACACTTATCTCCAACACGAAGTTGGTGATCCCCTGATGTCTCAGATGCGTCCTACAACCGATCCCTTCTTCTTGTCAGGTTGCGCCACAAATTTCTTTTCTCCCCAGTTGTTCTGTACCTCCTCCTAGTTTCTTGGTTTACACATCTAACCTTCAGCACTCTTCTGTAGCACCACATTTCAAAAGCTTCTATTCTCTTCCTATATAAACTGTTTCTCGTCCTTATTACACTTTCATACGTGGCTACAATCGATACAAATACTTCTAGAAAAGACTTCCGAACACTTAAATCTATATTCCAGGTTAATAAATTTCTCTTATTCAGAAATGCTTATCTTGCCATTACCAATCCACATTTTATATCCTCCCTACTTCGACCACAATCAGTTATTTTGCTGCCTAAATAACAAAACTCATCGACTAGTTTAGGTGTTTCATTTCCTAATCTAATTGGCTTAGAATCACCTGATTTAATTCGACTACATTCCATTATCCTTGTTCTGCTTTTGTTGATGTGTATCTTATATCCACCTTTCAAGACACTATCTATTACGTTCAATTTTTCCTTCAAGTCCATTGCTCTCTATGACATAATTATAATGTTATCGACAAACTTCAAAATTTTTATTTCTTCTCCCTGAACTTTAATTCCTTCTCCACATTTTTCTTTTATTTCCTTTAGCACTTGATCAATGTACAGATTGAATAACATCGCAGATAGGCTGCAAATCCGTCTCACTCCCTTCTCAACCACTGTTTCCTTTTTCCGCCCCAGGATTCTTATAAATGCCGTCTGATTTCTGTACAAGTTGTAGACAGCCTTTCGCTCCCTGTATTCCACCCCTGATACCTTCAGAATTTCAAGGAAAATATTCCAGTCAGCGCTGTTAAAAGCTTTCTCTAAGTCTACAAATGCTGTAAACGTAGATCTGCCTTTCCGTAACCAATCTTCTAAGAGTAGTCGTAAGGTCAGTATTGCCTCACTTGTACCTACATTTCTCCAGAATCTAAACTGATCATTCCCGAGGTCGTCTTCTGCCATCTTTTCCATTCTTCTGCAAAGAATTCGTGTTTGTTTTTGCAACCATGACTTATTAAACTGACAGTTCAGTAATATTCACTCCTGTTAGCACCTGCTTTCTTTTGAGTGTAATGATTATATTCTTGTTGAAGTCTGAGGTATTTCGCTTGTGTAATAGATCTTGCACACCAGATGGATGAGTGCTGTCGTCTCTGGCTCTCCCAAGGCTATCAGTAGGTTTGACGGAATGTCGTCTAGTCCTGGAGCCTTGCTTCCACTTAGGTCTTTCAGTACTCCATCAAATTCTTCTCGTAGTACTATGTCTCCCGGTATCATGTCTCCCGTTTCATGTTCATTTACGTCCTCTTCGATTCTTATAATATTGCCCCCAACTATGTCTCCCTTGTACAGACCCTCCATATGCTCCTTCCACCTTTCAGCTTTCCCTTCTTTGTCTAGGACTGGTTTTCCATCTGAGCTCTTGATATTCATAACACTGCTTCTCTTATCTCCAAAGGTCTGTTTAATTTGCCTATAGGCAATACCTGTCTTTTCTCTAATTGTATATGCTTCCAAATCCTTACTTTTGTCCTCTACCCATTCCTGATTAGCCATTTTGCATTACCTAGAAATCTGTTTTTTTTTTTAGAGTTTTGTATTCCATTTCGCCTGCTTCATTTGCTGCATTTTTATATTTTCTCCTTTCATCAACTAATTTCTACTAGGCCTTGTGGTTTTACCCATTTCATCTCTGCTGCCTTCACTATACCATATCTCACTCGTTCCTCTTCCACGTCCTTCCCCGTTCTAGTCAATCGTTTCCTAATGCCCCCTCTGAAACTTTCAAGAACCTCTGGTTCTTTCAACTTATCCAGATCCCATATTCTTAATTTACTACCTTTTTGGAATTTCTTTAGCTTTAATCTACTGTTCATAACCAATAATCTGTGCTCAGAGTCCACATCTGCCCCTAGAAATGTCTTACGATTTAATATCTGCTTCCTAAATCACTGCCTTAGCATCATATAAGCAATTTGAAACCTTCTGGTCTCTCCAGATCTCTTCCACGAATACAATCTTCTTTTACGATTCCTAAACAAAGTGTTAGCGATTATTAAATCTCTGTGGAAAATTCTACCAGGCGGCTTTCTCTTACACTCCTTTCACCCTGTCCAAATTCATCTACTATTTTTTCTTCTGTTCCTTTTCCAACTATTGTATTCTAGTCCCCCCTCCCAATTACATTTTCGTCTCCCTTAACTACCAGAATAATTTCTTTTATCTGATCATGCATTTCTTAAATCTCTTCATCATCTGCGGAGCTAATTGGCATATAAACTTGTACTACTATGGTGGCTTTTGTGTTTATCTTGGCTACAATGGTGTGTTCACTATGCTGGTCATAGTATCTTACCGTCATTCCTATTTTCTTACCCATTATTAAACTTACTCTTACATTACCCCTATATGGTCTTCTATTTATAACCGTATATTCACCTGACCAGACGTCTTGTTCCTGCTGTTACAGAACTTCACTAATTCCAAATATATCTAACTTCAACGTACCCACTTCCCGTTTTATATTTTTTAACCTAACTACACGATTAAGGGATCTTACACAACTCACTCCGATCCACAGAACGCCAGTTTTATTTCTCCTGAGTACGACATCCTCCTGAGAGTCCCCACCCGGAGATCCGAATGGGGGAGTATTTTACCTCCGGAATATTTTATGCAAGAGGATGCCTTCATCATTTGTATGGTACGACTACGCTACATGATACATGTATGTCGTGCCCCAGGATGGGACGTATCCAGTTACTTCGAAACACAAGTCGGAGGAAATATTGCCGTCATATTGGCATCAAGTCCGCAGTAAAAGACGGCTATTCCTTCTGGTTGTAAAGTGTCACGAAATATCACCGACGCCTGCCGCAGGCGGCATCGTACGTCAAAACGAACGTCGCCCCCCCCCCTCCCACCCAGCACAGCTACAACAGCAGCAGATGCCAGGAGCGCTGTACAAATATGTGGGCCTGCTTGCGTCGTTCATCACAGTGCCTACACGCGGCACGCGGCAGCTGTGAATCAACAGGTGAAACGAAACTGTTTCCAGAGATGAATGGTCTGCAATATGTAGACCATTGTATCGCACCTGCGCCGCACATCAAGGGAATACGGTATGGAATCAATCTCGCAAAAATTACGAGGTGTGATCAAAAAGTAACGGGATTTTTTTGATTTCACGGGCTTCATGCATTACAGCTTTAATTTTTTTATCTTGTTATAACCATGCTCCTGACGTGCGTTTATATTTTCACCTGTTTCGAGTATATACTTCATTGTTGACAGTCGAAAAGGTGATGCGAGTTTTTGAGTTCTCGGCGAATTTTTTCTTTCAGAAAAGTAGTATCAAAGGATTTCCATTAAATTTTGCTTTAAAAATCGCTCAAAGGGCAGCACCGCAATCGAGATGTTGACTATGGCTTTTGGCGAATCTACTACGATTATGACAAGATTTTACGAGTGGTATAAACGATTCATATCGGAGCGAGAATACTTTGAAGACGACGACCGCCCGGTTAGTTAGTTAGTTAGTTGGTTGCGTGTTCCATTGATCAGTCCCACGGTACGGAAGCCGTTGTGATGTGGAATGTGTCAAGTGCACAAGAAATGTACATATCATACAAGATTTTTTAATATATAAAGTACTGTGTTTAATGTTTCTATTATTTACCTCATTCCCTTAAATGGCACCACATGCGTATACTATATTAACAGATTTATTTATTGTTATTCAAGAATTCGTCTATGGTATAGAAGGAGTTGTCAACGAGATAGGATTTCAATTTATTTTTGAAGCTATTGCTGCTGTCTGTCAGACATTTTATTTCATCTGGTAATTTGCCCAAAATTTTTATAGCAGCATATTTTACCCCTTTCTGTGCCAAAGATAGGTTGAGTAAAGGATAGTGTAAGTCTTTCTTTTTTCTGGTATTGTAATCATGAATGTCACTGTTGTTTTTAAACTGGCCCATGTTATTTAGAACAAATTTAATTATTGAGTAAATGTACTGTGAGGTTGTTGTAAGAATTTCCAATCTTTTAAAAAGACGCCTACAAGACGTGCGATTAAAAACCCCACACATTATTCTAACCACTTTCTTTTGAGCAGTGAATACTTTTTG
The DNA here is from genome assembly GCF_021461385.2 of Schistocerca piceifrons. Taxonomy (NCBI): domain Eukaryota; kingdom Metazoa; phylum Arthropoda; class Insecta; order Orthoptera; family Acrididae; genus Schistocerca; species Schistocerca piceifrons. The sequence continues at coordinate 275,936,375 of NC_060144.1, forward strand.
TCTAAATGTTGAGTTAGCCGAAACTATTATTCCGTATGACATCAGAGAGCGAAAGTGTGCAAAGTATGTTAGCTTTCTAGTTTCTATATCCTCAAAATTGGCAATTATTCTGATTGCAATCGTTGCTGAACCTAGTCGCTTTGGAAGATCCAAAATATGAATTTTCCAATTAAGATTCTCATCTGTATGTACGCCCTAGCACATCAGTTACAGATCGCGATATGGAAAAAATAAAGAAATTGGTTCTGCAAAATTCCCGAATCACCATCAGAGAGGATGCTGATAATGTCGGCACATCTTTTGACTCATGCAAGCAATATTTGAAATGTTTTGGGCATGGAAAGTGTAGCAGCAAAGTTTGTCCTGAAACTGTTGAATTTCGGTCAAAAACGACGTCGTTCAGGAACTGCCAAATCAAGTCGACAACGATCCAGAACTTTTAAATAAGGTTATAAAAGCTGGCGAAACATTGGTACACGGATATGACGTCGAAACTAAGACCCAATCGTCCCAGTGGAAACTGTCTGAAGAGCCTAGACCGTAAAAAGTTGGACAAGTTCTGTCACATGTGAAGGTTCTTCTTACTGTTTTCTCCGACTAAATCGGATAGTGCATTAAGAGTTCCTACCTTATGGTCACACGGTCACGAAGCAACCCGAAGAAAACGACCTGAATTGTGACAAAACCACACGCAGAAATTGCATCACGGTAATGCTACAGTTCGCATCTCAATGCTCGTTCGTGATGTTTTGGAAAAAAAATCTAAATTGTTATGTTGCCTGAGCAACGGACATGGCCCATTGCGTTGTCTTTCTATTCCCGAGGCTGAAGAGGACCATGAAAGGACGTCGTTTTGCCACTGTCGATGAGATGAAATCAGAATCGCTGAAGGAGCTGAACGTCATAAGGAGAAGTGTTTCCAGAAGTGCTTCCAATAAAAAGCGCTGGCACGATTGTGCTATATTTTAAGGAGATTACTTTGCAGGAGACAAAGTTGATGTCGATTAATAAATGTATAGCCGGCCGGGGTGGCCGAGCGGTTCTAGGCGCTACAGTCTGGAACCGCGCGACCGCTACGGGCATGGGTGTGTGTGATGTCCTTAGGTTAGTTAGGTTCAAGTAGTTCTAAGTTCTAGGGGACTGATGACCTCAGAAGTTAAGTCCCATTGTGCTCAGAGCCATTTGAACCAATAAATGAATACTCGTTAAGAAAAACAAAAATTCCCGTTGCTTCTTGATTACACCTCGTATAGCGTTCTCCGAACTGACACTCAAGGCTGCATAAGAAGAAATCTAAGTAATGGATCCTTTTTAGAAAAACAGAAGGACAGCATCACGCCACCCACTAAAATGTAAATGTCGTGTGACTAGGGCCTCCCGTCGGGGAGACCGTTTCGATTTGACGCCACTTCGGCCACTTGCGCCTCGATGGGGATGAAATGATGACGATTTGGACAACACCACACCCAGTCCCTGAGCGGAGAAAATTTCCGACCTAGCCGGGAATTGAACCCGGGTCCTTAGGATTGACATTATGTCGCGCAGACAATTTTTTTTTTATGAATACCCGTTTATCATCTGCATTTCTTCTTGGTGTAGCAATTTTAATGGGCAGTAGTGTATATAAAGAACTAAAATCGTTATAAAGATGTCGACCATTCAGCTACCGGGGTCCGACACGCTATCCACTTTGATATAGAAATGCAGCGAAAGAGGCGTTTACCGACATTGCAGGAAGATGTTTCGAAAGCTCTCTACATTTGGAGATAAATTGCCGTATCGAGTGGACATGTGAAATCACCTGTGCAATACACACCCTTTCAGTCCAAACAGTCTTAAGATTGGTTTAACAAAAAACACGAGTAGAAGAACGAGGTGTGGTTTTAATGCTTGAGATGTTCTACAGAGTCTCACCCCACTTGAGCACAACGCACAGAGCGTTGGTACAACTACGCGAATATTTTAGAAAAGTACTTCTTTTACGTGATGTCACATTGTCCACTACTGTGTCACATTGGCTTGGGTGGTCCTTATGTCGTCAAAGCATTGTCCTATTGTGTGAATTTCGTCGTTTTGTTCTTCTCTTGGATGCTGTTCAGCTCGCACGACACGTAATCTTGAATATCGATTATGTGGTCAAAGTGTTGTCTCCTTACGTGAATTTCTGCACTTTGTCGTTTTGAGGTAGGGTCGTATCGATAACACCAAGTCTCGTCAACCGTGACGTTTCTTAAGAAAATAATTGTCCTCATTTTGCATTTCAATCAGGTCGCGGCAGAGGTCCATGTGTCGTTGGTTTTTGTTCGGGAGTCAAGATGTGCGGGATAAACTTTCCACACACTTTTCTCTTCTTCAAAACATTCTGGAGAACGTGTTCCACACTTGATTTAGAAATGTTCCACTGCGATTGCTGACATAGCAACGTTGACATGCTGTGGTTGAATGTCTACAACCTAACGCAAGCGCTCACAATCGACTGGCAATGCATATCGGTTGTTTGCAGTTGACAGTTCAGGCTGCCACCCTAGTTACTGCCATTGCATCGCTTGTACTCCAGGAATAAACTCGGTTTCGGAACTTTTTGGACGGACGGTGTATACAACAGGATACGGCGTAAGAGCGCGAGAACTTTAATACGGAACCCTAGAGATTTGCAAACATGACATGTTGTGGTGTCATCGAAGAAAACTGAACGTTATTTTTGTAAATATAACATAAAAGTTGCGTTTAGCGCATTTAAAGCATTAAGGCATCCTCTGCGCCAAATTGTTTGACAAGGGACGAATAAATATTTGCAGTCGGGCACTTATAAAAGCAATGGCACTAACCGATCGAAAATCTGTAAAGTGCACACAGGTCGGATTACTAGAGATGTTTAACGAACTCGCATATAGAGAGAACATAAACGCAGATGAGCACAAAAAACCTACTAACATGCACATCTTACGTATCGCTTCTCAGGGTGGCTTGTAGACATTTTATAAGAAGTGGAAATAGTTTCCGGTTATCGTTAATGAGGAAAACTAGTTCGTTCATGATATCTTACCTCACTCACTGCGGCGTTTCCTAACAAATTTGACAGGATATGTGTGATGGTCTTGTGCACCACAGATAAAAACTGAATTTCGGCGATTATTGCACGAAATACTCCGGACGGCGCAGTTAGCATCGGCTCCACTAGTATTTACTCTTATTCCTGTTTCAATCATATTTACTACACACATCAATAAAAGTTTAGCATCACCCCAGTTCCCAGAACTCCTCAAGATAGACGATGACTGTGAATATTGTATCATAGTATCGCAGACACAGTCACTTTGAGTGTTCAAAGATGTCACTAAACACGCCCAAAGGTATAAACAACCACGCATGAGCAGCGCCTATTAGACGGAGGAAGTCCGACAGCCGATCAGTTCCAGTCATTCCACCAGAATGGAGGTACACAGCTCGTGTTGTCTGTTGTTCAACCATGTCTAGACGGTCAATACCGCGATTCTATCGCGTCCGCATTGTTACTATGTGCCACTAAGGGACGTGTCCAGGCGTCTCGGAGGGAACCAAAGCGATGTTGTTCGGACATGGAGGAGATACGGGGAGACAGGAACTGTCGATGGCATGCCTCGCTCAGGCCGCCCAAGGGCGACTACTGCAGTGGATCACCGCTACCTACGGATTATGGCTCGCAGGAACCCTGCTACCATGTTGAATAATGCTTTTCGTGCAGACACAGGACTCGCGTTACGACTCAAATTGTGCCAATAGGCTGCATGATGTGCAACTTCACTCCCGACGTCCATGGCAAGATCCATCTTTGCAACCACGACACCATGAACTGCAGTACATATGGGCCCAACAACACGGCGAATGGGCCGCTCAGGAGTGGCATCACTTTCTCTTCACCGATGAGTGTCATACATGCCTTCAACCAGACAATCGTCGAAGTCGTGTTTGGCTGAAAGCCTTAGAGACACTGTCCAGCGAGTGCAGCAATATGGAGGTTACCTGCTGTTTTGGGGTGGCATTATGTGGAGCCGACGTCTGCCACTGGTGCTCAAGGAAGACGCTCTAACGCCGGCCGGTGTGGCTGTGCGGTTCGAGGCGCTTCAGTCTGGAACCGCGCGACCGCTACGGGCGCAGGTTCGAATCCTGCCTCGGTCATGGATGTGTGTGATGTCCTTAGGCTAGTTAGGTTTAAGTAGTTCTAAGTTCTAGGGGACTGATGACCTCAGATGTTAAGTCCCATGATGCTCAGAGCCATTTGAACCATCTGAAGGCGCTTTAACGACTGTACGATACGTGAATGCCATTCTCCGACCGATAGTGAAACCATATCGGCAGCACATTGGCTAGGCGTTCGCCTTCATGAATGACAATTCGCGCCCCCATCGTGCGCACATCTTGTGAATAACTTTCTTCAGGATAACGACATCGCTCGACTGGAGTGGCCAGCATGTTTTCCAGACATGAACCCTATCGAACATGCCTGGGATAGAATGAAAAGGTCTGTTAAAGGACGACGTGTCCCACCAACAGCCCTGAGGGATCTACGTCGAATCGCCGCTGAGGTGTGGGACAATCTGGACCAACAGTGCCTTGATGAACTTGTGGATAGTATATCACGACGAATACAGGCATCCATCAATGCAGGTGGACGTGCTACTGGGTATTAGAGGTACCGGTATGTACAGCAATCTGGACCACCACCGCTGAAGGTCTCTCTGTATGGAGATACAACATGCAATGTGTGGTTTTCGTGAGCAATAAAAAGGGGTACAAATGATTTTTATATTGATCTTTATTCTAATTTAATTTTCTGTACAGGTTCCGGACTCCCGGAACCGAGGTGATGCAAAAATTTTTTTTTATGTTTGTGTAATTGATGCCTTCTTTAAGGTTGCATTGATTTGAAATATTTTAGCGCTCTTTTCTATAGAAAAAATTACATTTTTAAGGAGTTAATCTGCACATTCCTTCCTTGCTGAAGTGATAGGTAGCAGCAGGGAAAAAAATCGTTTTATTTTATAGCCAAATTCGGAGTTATTTTATGGCAAATTCGCTGATATGTTTTGTCAAATTCTTAGTTATTTTTGCCAGATTTGTAGGTATTTTTAGCATGTTAGCTGCTATTTTTTCGAATTCATAATTGTTTCTCGCCAAATTCGGTGATTTTTTTCCAAATTGGAATTCCTTTCTTGCCACATTCGGAGCCCCTTTTTGCCACATTCGATGTCCCTTTTTGTCATATTCGGTGACCGTTCTTCTTAAACTCGATGTTTTTTTTTCGAATTCAGTTTTATTTTTTGCCAAAATCGGTGCTTCGGCATTTTCTTTTACAAAATAAGACATTGTTTTTTGATTAAGTTTTTCCAAATTCAATGTTTTATTTGCCAATTCGTAGTATTTTTCCAGTATGTGGTGTCGATTTTTCCCAAATTCGATGTTAATTTTTGCCACATTTGCTGCTGTTTGCCAAATTTGGTGCTACTTTTTTGGTCATATCGAAGTTCGTTACCCGGGAATTGATCGTCATTTTGAGATTAGACACGAACCTCAGGCTTGCAGTGATTAGAAGACAAAACCCAATTTTAATATTCAATAACTATCAGTTCAGGATATTAGAAACCGCCATCTGACATTACATTTTTATACGACAAAATAACAAATATCGCGATATCTCTTAAAATCGCATTAGTTCGCTAAAAACGTTTAATTTCGCTTTATTTTTCGCGGCACCGTTTTCGTGAAATTTTACTGTCTCTGGGTGTAGGTTATACGTTTATGGGAACAATACTTTGGATGCTATTTTTAACTCTCTCACAAAAGACGGCCCGTTCATGTAGTATACTTTTTCGGTCGTAGAAGAATGTGAAGGTATGCAGTTGTAGGCGATCAGCATGAAGGCGGATCAGAAATATCTACTGTACGGATGCTGAATGCCTCTCTCCAGTATCGGGGTGATTTGAGGACTCCACAGTTATGGGACTGGATGCCCCATCCATTGCCGAATTCGACAGACGACATGCACGGCCACACCGCATCCGCCTCATGAACATTTCGTTTTAGGAGACGCAATCAACAAAATGGAGCAGTCTGCGCTACGTGTCCACATCAGTCCGACTGAGTCTATTTAAGAGCGGATAAAACTCACTGTGCATCTTCACAGAGACTCTAATCACACAATGGATGACCTTAAGGGAGAAGTCCACGAAGAGTGGAACAGGCACGAACTGTATCTTGTGGATACATTTGTGTTTCAGTGCACGGCGTTACGGAAAGGTGTTGAAATTATCTAGCAAGAGAATTTGATTTCACAGATGTACTTTATTCGAATAAGAAGCTTTCTTTTGGTTATGATCTTTATTTATTTCACATTAAAATTATTTTCTTACCTTCATTAGGATAGGCTAAAGTTTAACAGGCTAGTCAGGAAGAGTCAACGCACAAAAAAGTTGCACACGGAAGTTCTACAGAGTGAAGAGGTACGCTTGAAGTTTCTGAGGCTATAGATATAATGAACAGCTCAGTAAGCAGTTCTGCTGAAGAGGAATGGACATCTCTAAAAAGGCAATCATAGAAATTGGAAGGAAAAACTTTGGTACAAGGAAGAAAACTGAGAGGAAACCATGGGTAACAGAAAAAATATTTAAGCTAATCGAAGACAAAAGGATGGACAAAATGTTCAGGGAAATTCAGGAATACTGAGATACAAGTCACTAAGAAATGAAATACACTATGTGATATGTGATCAAAAGTATTCTGACACCCCCCCCCCCCCCCCCCAAAAACATACGTTTTTCATATTAGGTGCATTGTGCTGCCACCTACTTCCAGGTACTCCATATCAGCGACCTCAGTAGACATTAGACATAGAGAGGCAGCAGAATGGGGCGCTCAGAGGAACTCACGGACTTCGAATGTGGTCAGGTGATTGGGTGTCAGTTGTGTCATACGTCTGTACGCGAGATTTCCACCCTCCTGAACATCTCTAGGTCCATTGTTTCCCAAGTGATAGTGAAGTGGAAACGTGAAGGGACACGTACAGCACAAAAGCGTACAGGCCGATCTCGTCTGCTAACTGACAGAGACCGCCGACAGTTGAAGAGGGTCGTAATGTGTAATAGGTAGAATCTATCCAGACCGTCACACAGGAATTCCAAAATGCAACAGGATCCACTGCAAGTACTATGACAGTGAGGCAAGAGGTGAGAAAACTTGGATTTCAACGTAGAGCGACTGCTCATAAGTCACACATCACGCCGGTTAATGCCAAACTGACGCCTCACTTGGTGTGAGGAGCGTAAACATTGGACGATTGAACAGTGGAAAAACTTTGTATGGAGTGACGAATCATGGTATACAATGTGTCGATCCAATGGCAGGGTGTGGGCATACATAATGCCCGGTGAACGTCATATGCCAGCGTGTGTATTGCCAACAGTAAAATTCGGAGGCGGTGGTGTTATAGTGTGGTTGTGTTTTTCATGGGGGGCCTTGTACCCGTTGTTGTTTTGCGTGGCACTATCACAGCAAACGCCTACATTGATGATTTAAGCACCTTGTTGGTTCTCACTGTTGAAGTGCAATTCGGGGATGGCGATTGCATCTTTTAACACGATCGAGCACCTGTTCATAATCCATGGCCTGTGGCGGAGTGGTTACACGACAATAACATCCCTGTAATGGACTGGCCTGGACAGAGACCTGACCTGAATCCTGTATACCACCTTTGGGATGTTTTGGAACGCCGACTTCGTGCCGGCCTCACCGACCGACATCGATACCTCTCCTCAGTGCAGCACTCCGTGAAGAATGGGCTGCCATCTCCCAAGACACCTTCCAGCACCTTATTGAATGTATGCCTGCGAGAGTGGAAGCTGTCATCAAGGCTAAGGGTGGGCCAATGCCGTATTGAATTCCAGCATTACCGATGGAGTGCGACACGAACTTGTAAGTCATTTTCAGCCAGGTGTCGGGATACTTTTAATCACATAGTGTAAATAGGAAGTGCAGGTTAGCCAAGGCGAACTGCTTGCATGAAAAATGTGAAGAGGTCCAAAAAGAATTGGTTGTTGGAAGGACTGACTCAGCGTATTGGAAAACAACCTTCGGTACCGTTAAATGCAAGGGCGGTAATATTAAGAGTGCAATGGTGAAACGTAGAGGAGAGAGTGGATATGTGGAAAGAGTACATTGAATGCCTATGTGACGGGGAGTACTAATCTGATTACGTGATGGAAGAAAGAACATGAGTCGACAGTATTAGAATCAGAATTTAGAAGAGCTTTGGGCGAATTATGATCAAATCAGATAGAAGGGATGGATGACATTAGATCGGAATGGGGGAAGTGACAACAAAAGGGTTACTCAAGTTGGTGTGTAGAATGTATGAGACTGGTGATATACCATCAGACTTTCGGAAAAATATCATCTACGCTATTTCGAAGATCGCAATAAACTAGAAGTGCGCGAATCAACGCAACAAGTTGCTGATACAACAGTATGCAGAAGAATGGAAAAGAAAATGAAGGATTTGCTAGATGACGATCAGTTCGGCTTTAGGAAAGGTAAAGGCACCAGAGTAGCCATTGTAACGTTGCGACTGATAATGATAGCAAGTCTTAAGAAAAATCAAGACACGTTCATAGGATTTGTCGACCTGGAAAGACCGTTCTCAAATTTAAAATGGTGCAAAATGTTCGAAATTCGTGGAAAAGTAGGTATAAGATATAGGAAAAAGGCAGGTAATATACTATATGTAGAAGAGGGAACAATAAGTGGAAGACCAAGAACGAAGTGCTCGAATTAAAAAAGGTGTAAGACTACTACTCAACCCGTACTTCGAAGAAGCAAGGACGAAAATAAAAGAAAAGTTCAAGAGTGGGATTGAAATTCAAGGTGAAAGGATATCAATGATAAGATGATATTACTATCCTCAGTGTAACTGAAGAAGAATTACAGGATGTATAGAATGGAATTAACAGTGTAATGAGTACAGAATATGAACTGAGAGGAAACAAAAGAAATACGAAAATAATGAGCAGTAGCAACTTAACATCGTAATTGGTGATCACTAAGTAGATGCAGTTAAGGAATTCTGCTACCTAGGCACCAAAATGATTCATGATGGATGGAGAAAGGAGGACACGAAAAGCAGACTGGCACGGACAAACAGCACATTCCTGATCAAGGGAAACTTGCTAGTATGAAACACAGGCCTTAATCTGAGGAAGAAAATTCTGAGAATGTATGTTTGGAGCACAGGGTCGTAAGGTAGTGAAACATGGACTGGGTGAAAATCGGAGCAGGAGCGAATCGAAGCATCAGAGACGTGGTGCTACAGTCGAATGTTGAGAATTAGGTGGGCTGATAAGGTAAGGAATGATGACGTTATGCACAAAATCGTCGAGGAAAGGAATATATGGAAAACGCTGACAAGAAGAAGCGACAGGATGGCAGGACATCGGTTACGACATCAAGAAATGACCTCCATGCGATTAGATTGAGCGGTAGAGGGTAAAAATTGTAGGAGAAGTCAAAGATTGGAATACACCCAACAAATAATTTAGGAAGTATGGTGCAAGTGCTACTCTGAGATGAAGAGTTTCGCACGCGAAGGAATTCATTGCGGGCCGCACTGATAACTAAAAAAAGTATTATGGTTTCATTTCCTGCTCCCAGGGAATGTAGGATAACATGACTTCTTCATAGGTACGCAAACTGAACAAAATTTCTCTTATCACTTGATCTACAGGGCTAAAAAAAAAAAAACAAATTTCGAAATTATTCGAAGTACCAACTCATAAGGACATTACGTCTTAACATGCCGTCGACGTCAACGGCATTAGGGGCAGAGCAGATGCTCGAATTGGATAAGGATGGCTTTAAAAAATTACTAACTGGCGCGTTAAGGAAATCCAGTGTAATTCTAGACTGCTGGACGAGGACTTCGTATACGCTCCACACGAATTCGAGTCTAGTGTTGTCTCAAACAACACAAAACCTGGTCCAGGTATAGTGTTCATATCTTTATTTAGCTGTTTGTACTCCGGGAATGAGAAACATATAGCCAAAGGTGCTGAGGAACGAATAGTAATTAATGTCTCACAGTACTATACGTGATCAGTAGTGTTTTACTCAAGACTGTGCATTTAAGAGGCCGTTTTTGGTAGCCCAGAGTTATCTCGGGATATTAAAAAACATTTGTGCATACGAAAGGCGACCCAAAAGTAACTAAAATCGCTTCACTATAAGCAGAGTAACGTGTGCCCGATAGCGTGATGGTAACGACTAGATGAGATATTGCAGAAAGAACGGCTTGCACTGAGCCATTCAAAGGTTTTTCTCGTGCACTAAAATAGGGTAATAAAAGATGGAAAATTAAAATGGCGAAGAGATCGTCAGTATTACACGGCCCAGTCACATTAACGTGACTACAGCCTGTTTCGACGTCAACTTGCAATAACAACTCACAGACGGCAGGTAGCAGCACCAGCAGAGGAGGTAACATAAAGCATGTCGGGGGACGTAGAAAACTTTGCAGTCGTTGTCGTAAAGCGGAAACGGAGCGATTTATCTGACGTCCCGTCCAAAAGGGCGTGTTAACTGGCTTTACGTTCAAGGGTGGAAGCAATTCCGAAACGGCTAAATCTGTAAACTGTTCACCGTGGTTAAAGCATAGCGTGCATGGAAAAATGGCGCTTCCAAAACCGGTGTTAAGGCAAATGTGGTGCACCAGTGGCCATAGATGACAGGGGTTAAAGACGGATGCGGTGATATGTACGGGCGAATGTACGTGCAACTGGGGAGCAGCTGACCGATCAAATGAAGCAAGTGGCTACCAACAGTGTCTCCTGAACAACCGTTCAGCGAACGTTGCTGCGCCGGCCGGTGTGACCGAGCGGTTCTAGGCGCTTCAGTCTGGAACCGCGCGACCGCTACGGTCGCAGGTTCGAATCCTGCCTCGGGCATGGATGTGTGTATTGTTCCTTGGTTAGTTAGGTTTAAGTAGTTCCAAGTTCTAGGGGACTGATGACCTCGATGTTGTCCCATAGTGCTCAGAGCCATTTGAACCATTTGAACGTTGCTGCGCATGGGCCTCCGCAGCAGACGCCTGGTTAGCGCACCCATGCTAACTGCTGTTCATCGACGAAACCTGGAATTTTCACACCTATACTGCACCTGGACGTCCAACGAGTGGCGACAGGTGGCCTTTTGAGATGAATCTCGATTCATAAAACGTTTGTGGCATTTGACGGAGAAAAACTAGGTTCATATTCGCAGCAAAGCAAAATTTCGAAAATATTTTCCCAAACTGTAACGTAACGGCAATTTTGGTCTTTGAAACTGAGCTGTATAGTCAGTTCTGTGTTATTAGTAAGAAGTGCAGTAAAAATATCAAAAGTATGTAATTACACACAGCTTTATGTTTCTGTGTTTGATACTCCTATGAACGCTCATAAGTTTCATAGGAAAAAGGCGGACAGATCTAATGGCAACAACCAAGGCAAGACAAAAGGTAAACAAAACTGACGGAATAAATACAGCGAAGACTGCCGAATGGAATGTAAGCGGTCTTAACATGATGGCTCTTGTATCAGAAAAATAGTTATACTCTAAAAACATAAATATGACGGATATTAGTGAAACTAAGAAAAAAATTGAAAGGCACCAAAATGTTGATTGAGTACATGCTGACATATAGCGGTGTAGAACAGCAGAACTGGACAAGTGCTGGAATTGGAATATTAACAGATAAGAAGTGGAAAAGGCCTCGCACATGATACATATATGTAAATCAGAGAATAATTGGTGCTCGATTTAATTCTGGCAAAAGATTTAATCGCAAGACTAGGGAATATGGAAACAAAAAACGTGGTAGGAAATTATGCAGAAGCACGCCTTAAGAACAATGTGGCAAACCTTAGCTATAAAATACATTTTAACGCGGGAAAGAAATACATAAAAATACTTGGATTCCAGAGGACTGCGATCACAAATACTCTATGTAATAGTCCATGAAAAAACGAGAATTGTTTGATACGCACGAGTCTGCAGGGAAGTGGCATGGTAGTTGTTACTAAAATGATTGTTTTGGCTATGTGGAAGAGATACGGTACAGAGCACAAAGAGGGAAAAGACAATGAGAAGTTTGGAATAGGGCTACTACAGGATTGTAGGATATTATCAATGACGACTAACTAAATATATTTTAGCAATACCATCAGCAGAAGACACATGTATGCAGTATCATAAGAATAACATTAAAGAACGAAACACGGAAGGACATCCAGCTCATGTTCTGTAATTGAATGACTATCCTTATGCTACTTTATGGAAGTGAGTCATCGATAATGAGAGAGGGAGAGAGAAAAGACGCGTACAAAATGAAATATTTAAGATCTATAGAAACTGTTCTAGATGAGATCGATCTAAAAATGAGGAGAGATTAGTGAACAGTAGCAAACGTATAACCAAAACAATAAAACACGACTACTAAAAAAACGGAGAGATCATCTAGAATAGGGTCAATCAACCTCTCTTTACCTACCGCCCATTTTTGTACCTCTGTTAGTAGTAAAATTTTCTAACTCCTCACTGGTTCCACAATAATGGTGATTCGTAAAGTAGAGAAGTAACTTTACTTTATAAAATTTCTAAAGCAGAGTTACAGTAAGTTGAACCATATACGACGGCGTAGTGAAACGTATTGTTCCTCCGTGGTTTTTATGTGAGAATTCCTAAAGCTTTTTAAATAAAACAAATGTTATTAACATTCTACTTCTTTATTCTCCATGTCGACATATTTGTTCCTCATCTTAGTCGCACTGGCTTTGAAAGCATTTCTCCTAAGGAGATACACCTTCGTTGATACATTCACTGTACAATGTTTGACTTTGTTGACAGAGCCACTACCTCACCTATGATTGCACCGCTTCATCCTATCAGAGTGAGTTCCTCAAAGATATTCTTTAAGTTTTGCAAACAGATGAAAATCGGATGGGCCCAAGTCGGGACTGTATGCTGTATGGCGGATGATCGACAAAAGTGAACCAAATGAACGGTCGGTTCGGTGTAGCAGTCGTTGCACTCGTGTGTGGTCTAGCATTGTTGTACTGAAGCAGAAGGTGCTCCATGCGTGGACGAAATCTTCAAATTCGAAACTCATTTACTGTAAGCTGTTCCTCATGCACCGCCATCTTACATTTCACAATTCTGGCATGCTACCGTCGGAGGGCTGCAGATATGTAGACATGAAGAATAAAGATGAAAAACGTTAGTAACGTTGCTTCTACATAAAAAGTCTTAAGAACTTTCACATGAAAAATTCGGAGGAATTACTTTTCAGCAGTCTCTCGTAGTAATACTTTGTGTCAATATTTTTTTTTTTAAACTGATGAAACTAATGCTGATCGGTGCTGGTGAGTTCACAAAGACGCTCTTCATTGCGAAGGACGACAGCTGTACAGGGTCGACCGGGCCGTAACTTGTCATGCACACCATTTTCACCAACTTGAAAATGCCGTGCTCATCACCTCACAATGCGCACTTCTATTGTATTGCGTTCATACACCTTCAGCAAGCGCCGATGGATATCAACCGGCGCAATTTCTTCAGCGGTGAGGAATTCAATCACACATCGCTGTTTTATACGCGCATCCATATCAAACTCCATTTTGGGACACTCCTCTGCTGCCGCCAACCGCCGCAGAACAACGGAAAGAGGAGGGTTCAAGCATTAGCACTACACCAACGATATCTGGCGCTGACATCCAACGTCACCACAAAAAAATAGGAGGCATTAGTTTCGGAACGATCCTCGCACAGTGGCCTGATTCACGGCGCTCCTGGAAGGCGGCGTGAGTTGACGTCTTGTACGATAACGTTAACCACGGGCGCGGTTATCGCTCGTTCGCGGCTGGCTGCGTTTCATTAGGCAGTCGGCTGCGCTGCCCTCACCGGCTGTGGCGTGTCACGCCGAACAGGCTGCTTCGCCGCATGAATGACGTAACGAAACACGAGCGCCAGGTGACAGCCATGCTACGATAATGAAACGTCAACACTTGCCAGGTCATTGGCCGAATGATTATATGCAATCTTTCTTACAGGTTCTACATCTATACTTCGCGAATGCACCTTGTGGTATGTGGTACTAAAGAGAACAGCTGCAAGGAGAACCGTGACATTGACAGTGAACGTGAAGCTAGTAAACACATTTTTTTTCTGTCAAAATATTGGTACGTGGCCAAAAATGTAATCCCCTACCACAGAACTGAAGCGGATAATAATACAACCAGTCTGCTGACTACTGTTGCGTGGAGACATACTTTAAGGTGGCATACAACGCATACGCTATAAAACCAGAAGGAAGACTCGGCCTGATTGTCTTTTTGCTAATGTGTGGTGGCCCATTGATACATAGGACACCCATAACCACAGAAAACAATCTTTCTTGCCCTGCAGTAGCCTTGTTTGACAAAATACAGACCAGAGTTGGCAGTAGCGCTCATGGACAACACAAATGTTCGATCTAGATTCGATCACATGCGAGAGTACATTATACTGAAGAGTTACATAACTGGGCGTGCTCTCAACCACTGAGAGAAGGCTGCAAAGGCATTATACTATTCTGTCAGAGGCAACACACTCAGGAATACCAAAGAGCCGAAGTTTTCGAAGAGCTGGGAGAATTTCTTACTACATTAAGTCCGCGGCACCTGGTAAAAGGTTGTAAACGAGACGATGCCGACCAATAAAAAGTGCCAGACGTACACTGAGGTCACTAAAGTAATGGGAAACATCCTAATATCGTGAAGGACTTTTTTCCCGGCATACTGTAGCAAATCGACGTCGCCTGCAGATATATGGAGCAATGGTTTCTCTATAGCTGTCCGTAACTGCGGAAATGTAGTCGGTGCAGGAAGTTGTGCACGAACTGATCGCTCTATCATGTCCTGCTGTATAGTCGGTGCGGTCACGGGTCCAGGAGAGGCGCTGCAGACCACGTTGTGCAGTAAGTAGAGGCACTCGCCTCGGCCGTCTGCTGCCATGGCCCGTTAACGCCAGATTCCGCTGCACTGTCATAACGGACACGTTCGCCGTACGTCGCACACTGATTTCTGCCGTTATTTGACGTAGTGTTGCTTGTCTGATAGCACTGACGCAAACGCCGCAGCTCTCGGTCGTTAAGTGAAGGCCGTCGGCCACAACGTTGTCCGTGGTGAGAGGTAATGCCTGAAATTTAGTATTCTCGGCACGCTCTCGACACTGTGGATCTCGAAGTGTTGAATTCCTAGTTTCCGAAATGGAATGTTACATGCGTCTAGCTCCAAATATCACTAGACGTTGAAAATCTGTTAATTCCCGTAGTGCGGTCGCAATCCCGTCCGAAACGTATTCGCATGAATCATCTGAGTACAGATGACAGCTTCGCCAATGCACTGCCGTTTCATACCTTGTATACGCCTCACTACAGACATATGTAAATGTGCATATCGATATCACACGACTTTTGTCACCTTAGTGTGCTCTGCCACCTCTATGTAGTGCGAGACTGATCATTATACGTGAAGAAAAGACGGACCTGTTCTCATAAGACGAGGTGGGGTGTATTGTATTATCAGTGAGAAGCAATAATTAGCGGAATAGATCGCTTAGGAGAGCTCAGTGAAACCGAACGTGGCTTAGTCACTGCTTGTTATTTGAGTAACACATCCATTAGAGACCCTTAAACCTTTCTAAAGCTGCCAGATTGACTGTTGGTGATGAGAATGTGAAGTGGAGAGGTGGAGGAACAACCGCAGCTAAACCAAGCCCAGGAAGACCTCATGTACCGACGAACGGGGACAGCGGAACATTGCGAGGGGTCTTTTTTCGAAATAGGGGGGGGGGGTGTTTTTTAAAAAAATTGCAAGAAATCAGCGGAAGGAATCACTCGGCAGTTCCAAAGTTCTATAGCACAATTAGTTGCGTAGGAAGTTAAAAAGAATGGGGTGCAATGGTCGAACAGTTCCTCGTAAGCCAAACATTTCTGTACTCAGTGTTTCCTTACGCTTGAGATGGCACAAGCGGCGACGCCACTGGACAGTGGGTGACTGGAAACGAATGATTTAGAGTTATGAATCACACTATACACCGTGGCAGTCAGAGGCAAGGGTTCTGGTTACGTGCCAATAAGAACTAATGAGGTGCTGTTACGTTATGAGGGTGTTTTTCGTCGTTAGAGTGTGGTCCCCTAACTGCATTTAAGAAAACTTAAAATGTGGAAGGATATGCACACATCTTGTGGCTTTGTGTGCTGCGTAAAGTAGAAGAGCTCTTCTACTGTGAATGTATGTACAATACTGGCCATTAAAATTGCTTCACCACGAAGATGTGCTACAGACGCGAAATTTAACCGACAGGAAGAAGATGCTATGATATGCAAATGATTAGCTTTTCAGAGCATTCACACAAATTTGGCGCCGGTGGTGACACCTACAACATGCTGACATGAGGAAACTTTCCAACCGATTTCTCATACACAAACAGCAGTTGACCGGCGTTTCCTGGTGAAACGTTGTTGTGATTCCTCGTGTAAGGAGGATAAATGGGTACCATCACGTTTCCGACTTTGATAAAGGTCGGATTGTAGCCTATCGCGATTGCGGTTTATCGCATCCCGACATTGCTGCACGCGTTGGTCGAAATCCAATGACTGTTACCAGAATATGGAATCGGTGGGTTCAGGAGGGTAATACGGAACGCCGTGCTGGATCCCAACGGCCTCGTATCGCTAGCAGTCGAGATGACAGCCATCTTATCCGCATGGCTGTAACGGATCGTGCAGCCACGTCTCGATCCCTGAGTCAACAGATGGGGACGTTTGCAAGACAACAACCATCTGCACGAACAGTTCGATGACGATTGCAGCAGCATGGATTATCAGCTCGAAGACCATGGCTGCGGTTACCCTTGACGCTGCATCACAGACAGGAGCGCCTGCGATTGTATACTCAACGACGAACATGTGTGTACGAATGGCAAAACGTCGTTTTTTCGGATGAATCCAGGTTCTGTTTACAGCATCATGATGGTCGCATCCATGTTTGGCGATATCGCGGTGAACGCACATTGGAAGCGTGTATTCGTCATCGCCATACTGGCGTATCACCAGGCGTGATGGTATGGGGTGCCATTCGTTACACGTCTCGGTCACCTCTTGTTCGCATTGACGGCACTTTGAACAGTGGACGTTACATTTAAGATGTGTTACGACGCGTGGCTCTACCCTTCATTCTATCCCTGCGAAACCCTACTTTTCAGCAGGATAATGCACGACCGCATGTTGCAGGTCCTGTACGGGCCTTTCTGGATACAGAAAATGTTCGACTGCTGCCCTGGCAAGCAGATTTTCCAAATCTCTCACCAATTGGAAACGTCTGATCAATGGTGGCCGAGCAACTGGCTTGTCACAATACGACAGTCACTACTCTTGATGAACTGTGGTATCGTGTTGAAGCTGCTTGGACAGCTGTACCTGTACACGCCATCCAAGCTCAGCTTGACTCAATGTCCAGACATATCAAAGCCGTTATTACGGTCAGAGGTGGCTGTTCTGGGTACTGCGTGAAAATGTAATCACATGTCTGTTCTAGTATAATGTATGTTGTTGTTGTTGTGGTCTTCAGTCCTGAGACTGGTTTGATGCAGCTCTCCATGCTAGTCTATCCTGTGCAAGGTTCTTCATCTCCCAGTACCTACTGTAACCTACATCCTTCTGAATCTGCTTAGTGTATTCACCTCTTGGCCTCCCTCTACGATTTTTACCCCCCACGCTGCCCTCCAATACTAAATTGGTGATCCCTTGATGCCTCAGAACATGTCCTACCAACCGATCCCTTCTTCTGGTCAAGTTGTGCCACAAACGTCTCTTCTCCCCAATCCTATTCAATACTTCCTCATTAGTTATGTGATCTACCCATCTAATCTTCAGTATTATTCTGTAGCACCACATTTCGAAAGCTTCTATTCTCTTCTTGTCCAAACTATTTATCGTCCATGTTTTACTTCCATACATGGCTACACTCCATACAAATACTTTCAGAAACGACTTCCTGACACTTAAATCTGTACTCGATGTTAACAAATTTCCCTTCTTCAGAAATTCCCTCAGCATCACCCGACTTAATTCTACTACATTCCATTATCCTCGTTTTGCTTTTGTTGATGTTCATCTTATATACTCCTCTCAAGACACTGTCCATTCCATTCAACTGCTCTTCCAAGTCCTTTGCTGTCTCTGACAGAATTACAATGTCATCGGCGAACCTCAAAGTTTTTATTTCTTCTCCATGGATTTTAATACCTACTCCGAATTTTTCTTTTGTTTCCTTTACTGCTTGCTCAATATACAGATTGAATAACATCGGGGTGAGGCTGCAACCCTGTCTTACTCCCTTCCCAACCACTGCTTCCCTTTCATGCCCCTCAACTCTTATAACTGCCATCTGGTTTCTGTACAAATTGTAAATAGCCTTTCGCTCCCTGTATTTTACCCCTGCGACCTTTAGAATTTGAAAGAGTATATTCCAGTCAACATTGTCAAAAGCTTTCTCTAAGTCTACAAATGCTAGAAACGTAGGTTTGCCTTTCCTTAATCTTTCTTCTAAGGTAAGTCGTAAGGTCAGTATTGCCTCACGTGTTCCAGTATTTCTACGAAATCCAAACTGATCTTCCCTGAGGTCGGCTTCTACTAGTTTTTCTATTCGTCTGTAAAGAATTCGTGTTAGTATTTTGCAGCTGTGGCTTATTAAACTGATTGTTCGGTAATT
This sequence comes from Schistocerca piceifrons, assembly GCF_021461385.2. NCBI lineage: Eukaryota > Metazoa > Arthropoda > Insecta > Orthoptera > Acrididae > Schistocerca > Schistocerca piceifrons. Next base: position 275,955,184 of record NC_060144.1, read on the forward strand.
TTCACATCTGTCAACACCTGCCTTCTTTGGGATTGGAATTATTATATTCTTCTTGAAGTCTGAGGGTATTTCGCCTGTTTCATACATCTTGCTCACCAGATGGTAGAGTTTTGTCAGGACAGGCTCTCCCATGGCCGTCAGTAGTTCCAATGGAATGTTGTCGACTCCCGGGGCCTTGTTTCGACTCAGATCTTTCAGTGCTCTGTCAAACTCTTCACGCAGTATCGTATCTCCCATTTCATCTTCATCTACATCCTCTTCCATTTCCATAATATTGTCCTCAAGTACATCGCCCTTGTATAGATCCTCTATATACTCCTTCCACCTTTCTGCTTTCCCTTCTTTGCTTAGAACTGGGTTTCCATCTGAGCTCTTGATGTTCATACAAGTGGTTCTCTTGTCTCCAAAGGTCTCTTTAATTTTCCTGTAGGCAGTATCTATCTTACCCCTAGTGAGATAAGCCTCTACATCCTTACATTTGTCCTCTAGCCATCCCTGCTTAGCCATTTTGCACTTCCTGTCGATCTCATTTTTGAGACGTTTGTATTCCTTTTTGCCTGCTTCATTTATTACATTTTTATATTTTCTCCTTTCATCAATTAAATTCAATATTTCTTGTGTTACCCAAGGATTTCTACTAGCCCTCGTCTTTTTACCTACTTTATCCTCTGCTGCCTTCACCATTTCATCCCTCAAAGCTACTCATTCTTCTTCTACTGTATTTCTTTCCCCCATTCCTGTCAATTGTTCCCTTATGCTCTCCCTGAAACTCTGTACAACCTCTGGTTCTTTCAGTTTATCCAGGTCCCATCTCCTTAAATTCCTACCTTTTTGCAGTTTCTTCAGTTTTAATCTACAGGTCATAACCAATAGATTGTGGTCAGAGTCCACATCTGCCCCTGGAAATGTCTTACAATTTAAAACCTGGTTCCTAAATCTCTGTCTTACCATTATATGATCTATCTGATACCTTTTAGTATCTCCAGGATTCTTCCATGTATACAACCTTCTTTCATGATTCTTAAACCAAGTGTCAGCTATGATTAAGTTGCGTTCTGTGCAAAATTCTACCAGGTGGCTTCCTCTTTCATTTCTTAGCCCCAATCCATATCCACCTACTACGTTTCCTTCTCTCCCTTTTCCTACACTCGAATTCCAGTCACCCATGACAATTAAATTTTCATCTCCCTTCACTATCTGAATAATTTCTTTTATTTCATCATACATTTCTTCAATTTCTTCGTCATCTGCAGAGCTAGTTGGCATATAAACTTGTACTACTGTAGTAGGTGTGGGCTTCGTATCTATCTTGACCGCAATAATGCGTTCACTATGCTGTTTTAGTAGCTTACCCGCATTCCTATTTTCCTATTCATTATTAAACCTACTCCTGCATTACCCCTATTTGATTTTGTGTTTATAACCCTGTAGTCACCTGACCAGAAGTCTTGTTCCTCCTGCTACTGAACTTCACTAATTCCTATCCATTTCCTATCCATTTCCCTTTTGAAATTTTCTAACCTACCTGCCCGATTAAGGGATCTGAGATTCCACGCTCCGATCCGTAGAACGCCAGTTTTCTTTCTCCTGATAACGACATCCTCTTGAGTAGTCCCCGCCCGCAGATCCGAATGGGGGACTATTTTACCTCCGGAATATTTTACCCAAGAGGACGCCATCATCATTTAATCATACAGTAAAGCTGCATGCCCTCGGGAAAAATTATGGCCGTAGTTTCCCCTTGCTTTCAGCCGTTCGCAGTACCAGCACAGCAAGGCCGTTTTGGTATAATGTATATGTCCAATGAATACCAGTTTATCATCTGCATTTCTTCTTGGTGTAGCAATTTTAATGGCCAGTAGTGTATGTATCAGCATAACAATGAACTCCATCGTACTGTGGCATCTATGAGACTGTGATTTGTGGACGTGGACTTGTTTGCCCATAGTGCCACCCTGAAACCAATGGAATAACTTTGCTATGAATTACAACATCGACTTCGTCCCAGATCCCAGTAACCAACATCACTACTATATCTAGTTTCGGTTCTTCAGGAAAACGGACTTCCATTCCTCCACAGACATTCAGACGTGTCACTGAAAGTGTCAACAGTAAAGTTCAAGCTATCATATAGGCAAAAGGTGGCCACATCCCAACTGAATGTCCACTTATCGAAGTCCCGATACTATTTGGTCATGCACTCGTAATGTACCAGCCTTAAAAAAAAACTAATTTCGACAACCGCGCTGGCCGACGAACTGTGTTACAGCACCAAATCGACAGCCTCCGATAACCTTCGACAAAGCTGCGAAGAGAGTCAAGCTCCGCAAAGAAAGCCGCAAAAGCCGGACGAACGTGGCATCTCTCTACATGGTGTCAGCTTCCCGAGAACATCCAGCCACAATAAACATCCAATTGCGAATACGATATTGAAACTGAGAGATTTCGCGTAAGTTAAATGGAAAGACATGTTTTTGTAAATCACTAATGCGTATGTTTATCATTTGTTATCTTTTTCATTATCCCTTTGGTGCCTTGTTGTGCCAAAAACCTACGTGTCATGAATCTAAACTATTTAATTAACCATCTAAAATACATAAGATAACAATAAAAGTTACTAGACAAAGAAAAAAAATCTGTTCCGTTCATGAATGGTGGGCGGGAGTCGTCAGGCTTCTGACTGGTTTGATGCAGCCAGCCACGAACTCATCTCAGAGTAAAACTTGCAACCTACATCCACAATTATTTGCTGAATGTTTTCCAATCTCTGTCTTCCTCTATAGTTTTTAGTCTCTTCAACTTCCTCTAATACCACGGAATTTATTTAGCACGGAAGTTATTCCGTGATGTCTTAATAGATATTCTATCATCTTGTGCCTTCTTCTTGTCAGTGTTTTCCAAATATTTCTTTCCTCTCCGATCCTGCGCAGAACCTTCTCATACCTTACCTTATCAGGCCACCTGATTTTCAACATTCGTCTGCAGCTCCAAATCGCAAATGCGTCAATTCTCTTTTGTTCCGGTTTTCCAAGAGTCCATGTTTCACTACCATTCAAAGCTGTCCTCCAAACATTCATTTTCAGAAATTTGTTCTTACAGTTAAGGCCTATTTGATATTGGTAGACATCTCTTGGCCACGAATGCCCTTTTTGCCAATGCTAGTCTGCTTTTAATGTCGTCCATGCCCCGTCCGTCATTAGTTATTTTGCTGCGTGGGTAGCAGAATTCCTCAACTTCTTTTACTTCGTGACCACCAATACTGATGGTAAGTTTCTCGCTGTTCTCATTTCTGCTACTTATCGTTACTTTCCTGTCTCTTCAATTTACTCTCAGTCCATGTTCAGTCCATTGAGAAGATCATGTAATTCTTCACTTTCACTCCAATCCTGAACTTTTATTTTATTTTCATCACTGTTTCTTCAATTTATAGATTCAACAGTAGGGTAAAAGACTAAATCCCTGTCTTACACCCTTTTCAATTCGAGCACTTCTATCTTGGTCTTCCCTCTTGGTTCTTGTACATAAGGTATATTACCCGTGTTTCCCTACAGCTTATTGCTATTTTTCTCCGAATTCCTGACATCTTGCACCAGTTTACACTGTCGAACGCTTTTTCCAGGTCGACAAATCCTATGAACGTGTCTTGATTTTTCTTCAGTCGTACTTCCATTACCAACCGCAACGACAAAGCTACTTTCATAAAGCCAAACTGATCATCACCTAACATATTCTCATAATTATGTGCACGAATATATCTGATTTTGACGTCAAGGTCATTTCGCAAGATGATTTTGGGGGAACTGATACGTTGTCTGACTCGTACAGGAAAGTATACTCTGGAAATTTTGACAATAAACTTCTACTTGATGCATAATGTATATCTCGTAGCGTCTGCCAAAGGAGAAGAATAGGTATCTGCCGGGCGTACTGACGCTTATTTAATGAAACTGTGACAAAAAACAAGCTCTTATTTCGTCCTTTTCTGTATAACCTAATGCTTGGACTTTCTCTGTTAATCCTATCTGTTGACTGACGAGCGGAATTCAATATTCGACTGAACAAGCGAATCTTTCAGTCCGGCATCTGCTCTCCGTAAAAAAAAGTTTTATGCGGTCGTAACAATTTATGTCGCCACGGCCGTATTTTAACGGTTATTACTGCTTCCAGTGACTGATCTCCGAACAATAATGGGCATTTCCTCATATTTATGCCAATACGTTACGTTTATTTACGATGCGAGTCAACTGCCACAGCCTGTGCCATGCGTCGATGCTCTGTGACTGTTATTACATTTCGCTGCAGCTTTCTGGTGTCGCTTCATTTCCACATACTTCATCACTCACAACACCCGCAACACGCACACTCATTTTGTTTCAGACGTTATGAACCAGACCAGTTACATGTACCGTGAACAGTGACGGTACTAAACTCTCGAACTTATTTTTACATCTCACGAATTGGCTCCGTTAACAATGACGCGATAAGTTCACCTGCTAAGAAGTTCTGGATAAAGTTCGAAAGCTGGTCAAATAATGTGTAAGACAGTCTTTGTTCACTAGTGGACAGAGCGAAGAGCGTTCCGCAATTCAAGAAACGTTCCTTCAATCCGGACACCGTTATTTACTTCTAGCTGAAGCCCACGGAACATACGCACAGATTCAGAAAATCTGGATGATTTATTCAAGAGAAATAACTTCACAACCTGAGCACGTCATAACGCGTTGGTCCACATCTTGCCCTTATGCAAGCTGTTATTCTGCTTGGTACTGACTGATTAAGTTGTTGGAGGTCCTTCTGTGGAATATTGTATCAAATTCTGTCCAATTGGCGTCTTCAACTTTTGTAGTCCTGTGTTCCTGAGTTGCATGCAACATTACAGTATATTGGTAATTTGTACTTATGGACCGTCTGACAGCAACTGAATAAAACACAATTTTAGTCTATCCAATTGGCGCTTTAGATCGTGAAAATCCCGAGACAGTGAGAGAGCCAAGCCCATAATGCTCCAAATGTTCTCAATTTGGGAGAGACTGGCGACCCTGCAGGCCAAGGGTTTTGGCGAGTTCGAAGACAAGCACTAGAAACTCTCCCTAAATGAGGAAGGGTATGATCTTGCTGAAATATAAAGCCAAGATGGCTTGCCAAGAAGGGCAACAAAACTGGACATGGGATATCGTCGACGTACCTCTGAGCTGTAAGGGTGCTGCGGATGGAAACCACAGGTGTCCTGTTATGAAATGGAATATCACCCCAGACCATCAGTCCTAGCTGTTGGGCTGTATGGCGAGTGACGCTCAAGTTCGTATCCACGCACTATCCGGGGCGTCTCCGGGGACGCCTTCGCTGATGATTGGAGCTCAGTTCGAAGCGGGAGACAATTCTACTCCAGTCAATGAGATTCCAGATCCCGATGGCCAGCGAAGGCTTGTCTGGAGATGCCCTGGACAGCTGTGGGATACCAACCTGATTGTCACTTGCCATACTGCCCGACAATGAGGAGTGATGCTCTGGAGTGCCATTTCATTTCACAGCAGGACCACTTTGGTTGTCACCCACGGCACCCTTACTGCACAGCATTACGCCGACGATATTCTATGCCCCGTTTTGTTGCCCTTCATGGCAAGCCACCCTGGGCTTACATTTCAGCAAGAAAATTGCGTGCATATGGAGTATCGTCTCAGTTATGCGACTGGATTCGTGATTTCCTCTCAGAGAGGTCAGAGTACATAGTGATAGACGGTAAATCATCGAGTAGAACAGAAGTGATATCTGGCGTTCCGCAAGGTAGTGTCATAGGCCCTCTGCTGTTCCTGACTTATGTAAATGAACTAGGTGATAATCTGAGCAGCCCCCTTAGATTCTTTACGGATGACGCTGTAATTTACCGTCTAGTAAAACCATCAGACGATCGATTCCAATTACGAAATGATCTAGAGAGAATTTCTGTATGGTGCAGAAAGTGGCAATTACCACTAAACAGTGATAAGTGCGAGGTCATCCACATGGGTACTAAAAGAAGTTCGATAAATTTAGGGTATACGAAAATGGTTCAAATGGCTCTGAGCACTATGCGACTTAACTTCTGAGGTCATCAGTCGCCTAGAACTTAGAACTAATTAAACCTAACTAACCTAAGCACATCACACACATCCATGCCCGAGGCAGGATTCGAACCTGCGACCGTAGCGGTCACGCGGTTCCAGACTGAAGCGCCTTTAACCGCACGGCCACACCGGCCGGCTAGGGTATACGATCAATCGCACAAATCTAAGGGCTGTCAATTCGACTAAATACCTAGGAATCACAATTACGAGCAACTTAAATTGGAAAGACCACATAGATAATACCGTGGGGAAGGAGAAACAACGACTGCGCTTTGTCGACAGAACACTTAGAAGAGCCGGCCGGGGCGGCCGAGCGGTTCTAGGCGACCGCTACGGTCGCAGGTTCGAATCCTGCCTGGGGCATGGATGTGTGTGATGTCCTTAGGTTAGTTAGGTTGAAGTAGTTCTAAGTTCTAGGGGACTGACAACCTCAGAAGTTAAGTACCATAGTGCTCAGAGCCATTTGAACCACTTAGAAGTTGCGACAAACCCACTAAAGAGACAGCCTACATTACACTTGTCGGTCCTCTGTTGGAATATTGCTGCGCGGTATGGGATCTTTACCAGATAGGATTGACGGAGGACTCGAAAAAGTGCAAAGAAGTGCAGCTCGTTTCGTGTTATCGCGCAATAGGGAATGAGAGTGTCACTGATATGATACGCGAGTTGGGTTGGCAGTCACTGAAACAAAGGCGGTTTTTTTGCGCAGAGATTTATTTACGAAATTTCAATCACCAACTTTTTCTTCTGAGTGCGTAAATATTTTCTCGACACCCACCTACGTAGGGAGAAATGATCATCTTAATAAAATAAGAGAAATCAGAGCTCGAACGGAAAGATTTAGGTGTTCCTTTTTCCCACGTGCCATTCGAGAGTGGAATGGTAGAGAATTAGTATGAAAATGGTTCGATGAACCCCCTACCAGGCACTTAAGTGTGAATTGCAGAGTAACCATGTAGATGTAGAAATGCACTGCCGCTCACGGCGAGAGTTTCACCGCTTGTCTTCGTGCTTGCGAAACCTTACCTCGGCCAGCAAGATCGCCAGATCTATCTATTGAGAGCGTTTGAAGCATTATGGAATGGTCCTCCAACCAGCTCGGGATTTTGACGACTTAACGCGCTAATCTACATCTACATCTACATCTGTACTCCGCGAGCCACCTTACGGTGTGTGGCGGAGGGTACTTATTGTACCACTATCTGATCCCCCCTTCCCTGTTCCATTCACAAATTGTGCGTGGGAAGAACGACTGCTTGTAAGTCTCCGTATTTGCTCTAATTTCTCGGATCTTTTCGTTGTGATCATTACGCGAGATATATGTGGCCGGTAGTAATATGTTGCCCATCTCTTCCCGGAATGTGCTCTCTCGTAATTTCGATAATAAACCTCTCCGTATTGCGTAACGCCTTTCTTGAAGTGTCCGCCACTGTAGCTTGTTCAGCATCTCCGTAACGCTCTCGCGCTGACTAAATGTCCCCATGACGAATCGCGCTGCTTTTCGCTGGATCATGTCTATCTCTTCTATTAATCCAACCTGGTAAGGGTCCCATACTGATGAGCAATACTCAAGAATCGGACGAACAAGTGTTTTGTAAGCTACTTCTTTCGTCGATGAGTCACATTTTCTTAGAATTCTTCCTATGAATCTCAACCTGGCGCCTGCTTTTCCCACTATTTGTTTTATGTGATCATTCCACTTCAGATCGCTCCGGATAGTAACTCCTAAGTATTTTACGGTCGTTACCGCTTCCAATGATTTACCACCTATGGCATAATCGTACTGGAATGGATTTCTGCCCCTATGTATGCGCATTATATTACATTTATCTACGTTTAGGGAAAGCTGCCAGCTGTCGCACCATGCATTAATCCTCTGCAGGTCCTCCTGGAGTACGTACGAGTCTTCTGATGTTGCTACTTTCTTGTAGACAACCGTGTCATCTGCAAATAGCCTCACGGAGCTACCGATGTTGTCAACTAAGTCATTTATGTATATTGTAAACAATAAAGGTCCTATCACGCTTCCCTGCGGTACTCCCGAAATTACCTCTACATCTGCAGATTTTGAACCGTTAAGAATGACATGTTGTGTTCTTTCTTCTAGGAAATCCTGAATCCAATCACAAACCTGGTCCGATATTCCGTAAGCTCGTATTTTTTTCACTAAACGTAAGTGTGGAACCGTATCAAATGCCTTCCTGAAGTCCAGGAATACGGCATCAATCTGCTCGCCAGTGTCTACGGCACTGTGAATTTCTTGGGCAAATAGGGCGAGCTGAGTTTCACATGATCTCTGTTTGCGGAATCCATGTTGGTTATGATGAAGGAGATTTGTATTATCTAAGAACGTCATAATACGAGAACACAAAACATGTTCCATTATTCTACAACAGATTGACGTAAGCGAAATAGGCCTATAATTATTCGCATCTGATTTATGACCCTTCTTGAAAATGGGAACGACCTGCGCTTTCTTCCAGTCGCTAGGTACTTTACGTTCTTCCAGCGATCTACGATAAATTGCTGATAGAAAGGGGGCAAGTTCTTTAGCATAATCACTGTAGAATCTTAAGGGTATCTCTAATTGGACAGAATATGGCACGATATCCCTCTGGGGGACATTCAACAACTCTGTCAATCAGTGCTAAGCCGAATAACTGCTTGCATGAGTGCCGGAGGTAAACCAACGCATTATTCTGTTGCTCAGTCTGTGAAGCCCTTTCTCTTGAATAACTTACCCAGTTTTTCTGAAACTGTATTTGTTTATCTGTACGTGTTCGTCATATCTACCGATTTCCGTCCGATTCGGATACTGTCTTCGTGGTGTATCGTATTTTTTTTGTTGTTCCTTAGAGTGTACCTACGTTTTTACAATCGATCGGAATGGTTTGTTGTTCCAGCGACCGATACTAAACGTGCTGCAAAGAGAGGTTTCGACATGTGTGTTGTAGTTCGGCGCATGCCGAAACGTGAGGAAATTACGATGCGATTGATAAAATTCGAAATAGCGATGGCAGCCTCTCTCAACAGTATCACATGCTGATTTTTTTACCGTTACTTCTCACAGCCTGCAGTCTCAGAAGACACGGCACCATTAGGACTTGAGTTGCAGGTTTGCTCGAGTGAAGGATGAAATGGGGATCTTGATTTGTCTGTCATCGATTTTCACCGGTTCGCAGTACACGAAGCTACACTGATGCTCATAAATTAAGGATAATTGCAGAATGTGGTGCCACACAACGTGGCACTACACAAAACTGGCGCTAATAGCATAGGCACATAGGGAAGACACACGACACTGAGCTGTAAGTCCACGGTATTGGTGATAAGTTGAAAAAAACCGTCCCGAAACACATGTGTTACAAAACGCCACTGTTTCCTGCGCATGTACCCCGACATAAGTATGGGATATGATCACCATGCACACGTACACAGGCCTCACAACGAGTTGGCATACTCTGGATCAGGTGGTCGAGCAGCTGCTGGGGTATAGCCTCCCATTCTTGCGCCAGTGCCTGTCGGAGCTCCTGAAGTGTCCTCGGGGTTTGAAGACGTGCAGCGACACGCCGACCGAGAGATGTGCTCGATGGGGTTTAGGTCTGGAGAACAGGCAGGCCACTCCATTCGCCTGATATTTTCTGTTTCAAGGTACTCCTCCGCGATGGCAGCTCGGTGGAGCCGTGCGTTATCATCCATCAGGAGGAAGGTCGGACCCACTAAACCCCTGAAAAGGCGGACATACTGGTGAAAAACGACGTCCCGATACCACTGACCTGTTACAGTTCCTCTGTCAAAGACATGCAGGGGTGTACGTGCACCAACCATAATCCCACCCCACAGCATCAAACCATGACCTCCATACAGGTCCCTTTCAAGGACATTAAGGGGTTGGTATCTGGTTCCTGGTTCACGCCGGATGAAAACCCGGCGAGAATCACTGTTTAGACTATACCTGGACCCGTCCGTGAACATAACCTGGGACCATTGTTCCAATGACTATGTACTATGTTCTTGACACCGCGCTTTATGGGCTCTCGTGTGACCAGGGGTTAGTATAATGCATCTTGCAGGTCTCCGGTTGAATAAGCCGTGTCTGTTCAGTCGTCTGTAGACTGTGCGTCTGGAGACAACTGTTCCAGTGGTTGCGGTAAGGTCCCGAGCAAGGCTACCTGCCGTACTTCGTGGCCGTCTGCGGGCACTGATGGTGAGATATCGGTCTTCTTATGGTGTTGTACACTGTGGACGTCCGGTACTGTAGAGCCTGGACATGTTTCCTGTCTGCTGGAGTCATTGCCATAATCTTGAGATCACACTTTGTGTCACACGGAGGACCCGTGCTACGACGTGCTGTGTTTGACCAGCCTCCAGACACCCTGGTATTCTACCCCTCATAACGTCATCAATATGTGTTCTCTGAGACATTTTCAACAGGCAGTCACCATTAGCACGTCTGGAAAAGTCTGCACACTTACTCGCTGCAATGTAGTCTGACATGCACCAACACACCTCTGCGTATGTGGACTGCTACCAGCGACATCGTGCGACGACCGCAGGTCAAATGCACCGCATGGTCATACCCCTAGGTGATTGAAACCCACAAAACCGCCCACCAGAGCGTTGCTTCACAGTGTATCAGCATTGTCCTTAATTTATGAGCATGAGTGTATATCCGATCATGTGAATCTGTTCGACAGCATTTCGCGGGCGATTTCTACTTTTAGCACAGCAATATACCGCCTCGTGGCTCTCTAAATGTGTCTGAACGATTTGAGGAACAGTCTTCGAGACGTCAATCCTGCTGAAAAATCGAACAAGAAGTGCCCGCCTTGGACCGACCTCCGATTGGCTGAGTTGTGGGCAATGGGTAGGGTTGACCATACATGGATAAGATTGATGCCAATACTTTCGGGGTGTTCCGTAGAGGTGCAGTATTCTAACCCATAGTTATTGGGCTTTCTCTCATTAAAACTATCTGACGGGATGGAGAAGACTGTCGTTGTTACATACAGGGCGGATAACCTAAAACTGGTGAGAAAAAACTTTTATAAGGCTGACGCAGACGAGGCCCTTGTTAAATATCAAAAGACCTGCCAATCACAGAAAATGCTGGAAAGCATTATTATCTTGATCACACAAACTTTTACAGTTCACTATAGTGAAGTGTAAAAGTCTGAGAGATCAAGACGGACCTGTAAAATAAAGTGCCACAAATATGATCACGGACTCATTTTTAGATTTTATGTCTTCAATTGATAAGAATAATTTCGATGCGCCAGTCGGTTGCTGTCACATACAGGGGTTGCACAAACATACTATACAATGCATGCTTGAACATAAATCAGATGATAGCGAAGCCTGCAGGTTGCGCTGTTGTATTTGACCACAAACGGCACCGATAAAATGTCTTCAATACACTGCAAGTGTCAGTCGTGGCCAGAACACTGTTGTCTGTAGTTACACTAGTTATGAGTACATGATGTCGGAGTTAAGTGAGTTCTAACGTGGGAAAATAGTTGGTGGTCGCATGGGGGGGGGGGGAGGGGGAGGGGGAGTGCTTTCGTATAGGATGTTGCTACTTCTGGCCGAATGGCTCTAAGCACTATGGGACTTAACGTCTGAGGTCATCAGTCCCGTAGACTTAGAACTACTTAAACCTAACTAACCTAATAAGAACATCACAAAACATCCATGCCCCAGGCATGCGACCGTAGCAGCAGCGCGGTTCCGGCCTAAAGCGCCCAGACCCGCTCGGTCACAGCGGCCGGCCTTCTGACCGAGATCACATCCAAAGAGTGAAATTTGGCGGGGATTCAGTGTTGATTTGGGCAGCAGTATAGTCGTATTCAATGAGACCCGTTGTTATTCTGTGAGGTCGCATTACTGCCAAGAATTATGTGACCATTTTAGCTGATGAGGTCCATTCCATGCTCTAATGTTTGTTCCTCAATGCTGATTCTGTGTTCCAAGATTAAGGACCCCTGTTCAAACAGCTCGCATCGCCCAGGGCTGGTTTTGTGAGCGCTAGGTTGAACTGTCGCTCTCCCCCGGTCACCTCAAGTCACCAGATCTCAGTATTACTCAGCCTTTGTCGTCTACTTTGGAGGGAAGGGTGAAGAATCGCTATCCGTCTCCATCATCGTTATCTGAACTTGCCACTATTTTAGGGAAAGAATGGTATAAGATTCCCTTGAAAACAATAGAGGGCCCAGACTGTCAAATTCAAAATGGAAGCTGGTTTGAATCCCAGCGGCTTTCCTACACCGTTCAAAAATGGTTCAAATGGCTCTGAGCACTATGGGACTTAACTTCTGAGGTCATCAGACCCCTAGAACTTAAAACTACTTAAACATAACTAACCTAAGGACATCACACATATCCATGCCCGAGGCAGGATTCGAACCTACGACCGTAGTGGTCGCGCGGTTCCAGACTGTAGCGCCTAGAACCGCTCGTCCACCACGGCCGGCCCTCCTACACCGTATTAGGCATGTTAATGTGTTGTGTTTACTGTGTTTCCATATTTATGTCCAATCCCTGTATCTACCCAAGTTCCGAGTACTTCGCCTTCTCATTACGCATGTGTGCATGAGACGCTGGTTTAGTTGATTTCGGGGAGGGGACCAAACAGCGAAGTCATCGGTTCCATCGGATGAGGGAAGGATGGGGAAGGAAATCGGCCTCGCCCTTTCAAGGGAACCATCCCGGCATTTGGCTGAAGCGATTTAGTGAAATCACGGAAAACCTAAATCAGAAAGGCCGGACGCGGATTTGAACCGCCGTCCTCCCGAATGGGAGTTCGGTGCGCTAACCACCGCGCCACCTCGCTCGGCACGTGAGAGGAGCAGATGTGTTTAATGGGAACACAAAACAGTGTGAACGATAAAACAGTGCGCGTTGTCTGTCGAGTGTTATACGAAGCGCAATCCGTGGGAAACGACTGCGGAATTTTTTGTGCAAGAATTTAGGACTAAAAGTGTTTTGGCAAAACCTCCAGCAAAGTCTGCAATGCGAAACTTAGCGGCAAAATGACGAATAGCAAATAAAAACACTAACTATTCAAAAAGAGTTCGACGACAAGAGAACATCGCTCGACTCCTACTGTATACAGGGTGTTACAAAAAGGTGCGGCCAAACTTTCAGGAAACATTCCTCACACACAAATAAAGAAAATATGTTATGTGGACATGTGTCCGGAAACGCTTAATTTCCATGTTAGAGCTCATTTTAGTTTCGTCAGTATGTACTGTATTTCCTCGATTCACCGCCAGTTGGCCCAATTGAAGGAAGGTAATGTTGACTTCGGTGCTTGTGTTGACATGCGACTCATTGCTCTACAGTACTAGCATCAAACACATCAGTACGTAGCATCAACACGTTAGTGTTCATCACGAACGTGGTTTTGCAGTCAGTGCAATGTTTACAAATGCGGAGTTGGCAGATGCCCATTTGATGTATGGATTAGCACGGGGCAATAGCCGTGGCGCGGGACGTTTGTATCGAGACAAATTTCCAGAACGAAGGTGTCCCGACAGGAAGACGTTCGAAGCGGTTGATCGGCGTCTTAGGGAGCACGGAACATTCCAGCCTATGACTCGCGACTGGGGAAGACTTAGAACGACGAGGACACCTGCAATGGACGAGGCAATTCTTCGTGCAGTTGACGATAACCCTAATGTCAGCGTCAGAGAAGTTGCTGATGTACAAGGTAACGTTGACCACGTCACTGCATGGACAGTGCTACGGGAGAACCAGTTGTTTCCGTACCATGTACAGCGTGTGCAGGCACTATCAGCAACTGATTGGCCTCCACGGGTACACTTCTGCGAATGATTCATCCAACAATGTGTCATTCCTCATTTCAGTGCAAAAGTTCTCTTTACGGATGAGGCTTCATTCCAACGTGATCAAATTGTAAATTTTCACAATCAACATGTGTGAGCTGACGAGAATACGCACGCAATTGTGCAATCACGTCATCAACACAAATTTTCTGTGAACATTTGGGCAGGCATTGTTGGTGATGTCTTGATTTGGCCCCATGTTCTTCCACCTACGCTCAATGGAGCACGTTATCGTGATTTCATACGGGATACTCTACCTGTGCTGCTAGAAATGTGCCTTTACAAGCACGACACAACATGTGGTTCATGCACGATGGAGCTCCTGCACATCTCAGCTGAAGTGTTCGTACGCTTCTCAACAACAAATTCGGTGACCGATGGATTGGTACAGGCGGACCAATTCCATAGCCTCCACGCTCTCCTGACCTCAACCCTCTTGACTTTCATTTATGGGGGCATTTGAAGGCTCTTGTCTACGAAACCCCGGTACCAAATGTAGAGACTCTTAGTGTTCGTATTGTGGACGGCTGTGATACAATACGCCATTCTCCAGGGCTGCATCAGCGCATCAGGGATTCCATGCGACAGAGGGTGGATGAATGTATCCTCGCTAGTGGAGGACGTTTTGAACATTTCCTGTAACAAAGTGTTTGAAGTCACGCTGGTACGTTCTGTTGCTGTGTGTTTCCATTCCATGATTAATGTGATTTGAAGAAAAGTAATAAAATGAGCTCTAACATGGAAAGTAAGCGTTTCCGGACACATGTCCACATATCATATTTTCTTTCTTTGTGTGTGAGGAATGTTTCCTGAAAGTTTGGCCGTATCTCTTTGTAACACCCTGTATATTTTCCGGACCAGTTTCATTTTTTCCGTACAGCCAGCTGTCTCTCAGCTCTGTCAAAACAATAAGTTTGTTTATGAAATAAATAGCGCCTTGTAGCAAAAAAAAATTATTTTACAAACAAACCTATTGCGAGACTTCCGTAAAAAGAAACTACCGTCTGCGTCGTGGAAAAACACGCACTGACTCCTGTTTACAGTTACGTTCCACTACTGATAGAAATTTGTTTAGCAGCATCAGCTGCTAACAACATCTCCAGCTATTTTTCGCAAAGGAAAACTGCGAAGCTTCTACGCAGCCTCCCTCACAAATAACGCGCAGTAATGTAGTGAGTATATTATACAAGTGAAGTAAAATTCGCGCACTCGAACTTCGCATCGTGATTGCTCACATACTGGCAATACAAAAATGTTTCTCACAAAATTTTGTCCCGCGCATATTTCGTGCAGTAAATTGACGTTAAAGACTGGCAATCTGGCAACACTGTAATCCCGTATACGGTAACTACCTCTGTCCGGGGATAGCAACAATGCTGTGCAGTTGGTGCAGAGGGTTGGAGGACTTTTTTTGTTTTTATTATTAAAAGTAGTCTATGTGGTGCGGTATCTGGCTTCGTAGTCGTCATACAGCGATTACAGTGGGTCTTCTACAAAATATCAGTTATGTAAAATGAACACAGAAACGCAAATACAATCATTTTCATCGGTCAACTTTTAAAGAAAGCTTTCGTATGTCGTGGGCGTGAATTGTTTTGCATCACTGCACCTACTAGATTCCAAACCTTTTTTGTGTGTACCCTCCCCCAATGACCTCATCGATTAGTACCAACTATTATTCAGCTCCATTTCATTCCGTTAGGGCCTTACGTCACCAGAAGGTCTAGCAACGTGTTTTGCAAATGATTTCTATGGGACCATTAAGAGGAGAGTATACAGAAAACAGATTTGGAATCTAGTAGGTGCAGTGGCCCGAAAGAAAAGGCTTCTTTAAAAGCTGACCAATGAAAATTATTGTACTTCCTTTTCTGTGTTCGTATATGTAACTGCAAATGGTTTGTAGAAGACCCACTGTAAGAGCTGTGTGACGATTAAGACGCCAGAAGATGTAGTCTACTTTTAGGAAATAAAAACGAAGAAATCTCGATCCAGACTCGAATCCTCGACCTTCTGCGTGCTAACCCAGACCGCTATCCACTGCACCCACTTTACAGCCCCATTCTATTGAAACACCGTACATGTGATTATAGCGTTGCCAGATTACCAGTCTTTAACGTCTTTAACTTCCATTCACTGTCATATGCGCAGGACGATATTTAATGAGAGATTTTTGTATTGCCAGCAGTTGAGGAACCGCGGCGCGAAGTCCGAGTGTACAAATGTTTCTTCACCCATTATATTAGCGGTCGAATCCCATAACTTATCCTCATTTTTCTCAGAATCTGCAACATCTAGCAACATTTTACACTGGCGAATGCTTTTTCCAGTATGTAGTGAAGATTATCCTGCGAACGGGCACCGGGTCGTGTACTTCCGTGCAGTGAAGTATGGGTTCGTAGAATGCTATTGTGTAATTGTTTGGAAGCTCATTATTACATTTCTCACACATAACTTTTCTTCGTGGTATTTTAAATTTAAATACACCATATTCTGTTGAAGTAGATATAAAGAGAAAGTTTTCGCAATGAGACTTATATGTTACGTAGACGATTTTCTTCTGCTTGTACATTCAAGTATTGGAATTGTATGTTGGAATACCCATGGGGAATATAATGTTATTAGTTTATACTTACCGACAGTACACTGCTTTTTGATTCACTTCTCTCGGTTTCATTTGAAATTGAACGTTGTCATTTCTCTGTATTTTGGTGATTTGAACGCATCTGGCTAATTGGCCACCGTTTTGTTGTGCTACGTAATCGACTATTACGACTCAAAAACATATTAATGAACAGGCACACAACTGTTAAGCTCCCACCAGCTTATTAGCAACAAGCAATCCTCTGCAAGCTGTTAGGTTACAGATGCTGAGAAACGTACTTCGAAGGGTGCTGCATTGCTGTCTGATGATTATGGAGTACTGGACTAAGTGAATTCACTTTCGATTATGATGTTATGTATAAAGGTGAATCAGGCTTTAAAATTTCACTCAATGATTACTGGTTTTGTATACTAATATTACGCTTACACGGAGAGAGAGACAGTGCCGTTGCACAGCTGGACGCTGTAAGGATACGTTTAACACACGTGCAATGTAATCCATCGCCTTTGCAAACTGATCTATTCACTGTGTAATTAGCAAATATTACACACGCAAGTCCATTTCGTTCCTCTGCGCTCAATCTATGAAATGATGGGTGTTGCGAGACTACTTTTGTAATTCAGTTCACGAGTCATATCGCGTTCCAAATTTGTTTTTGTGTCATTAGTATGATTAATTTTGCATATCTTGGAAGTATCAGGGCAAATTATCAGTACTCGGAATAGTATATACTTTTCTGAACACATGCACAACTTACAAGGTACATTTCGAACAATTATCTTTATGAAACGATGAGTGTTTATTTCCCCGTCTCGGCTCGCACATTTTATTCGAACTATCTGGCATTAAAAATAAGAGGCATTACTTATTTGAAATATAAGGGCTAGTCTGTCATCAAGGATATATGCTGACGGGAAAAAAGCGCAACACCAAAACATAGTGAATGTAGAGTAATGAAATTCCGGGAATACATTTGTCTAGGTAACATATTTAAGTGATTAACATTGCAAGATCACAGATTAATGTAACTGCCAGATAAGCCATTGCAAATGTAGCCGCCTGAATCTTGAATGTAAGCGTGCATACATCGGGTTGGACAGGTGCAGATTGTCAGCTTGTGGGATGGAGTTCCATGCCTATTGTCTAGGTAACATATTTAAGTGATTAACATTGCAAAATCACAGATTAATGTAACCGCCAGATACGCCATTGCAAATGTAACCGCCAGAATGTTGAATGTAAGCGTGCATACATCGGGTTGGACAGGTGCAGAATATCAGTTTGTAGGATGAAGTTCCATGCCTATTGTACTTGTTCAGTCCATATAGGGACGGTTAACGCTGTTTTTGGATGACGCTGGAGTTGTCGTCCGAAGATGTCCCATACGTGCTTGATTGGAGACAGATATGGTCCACAATGTCGACACTCTGTAGAGCATGTTGGATTACAACAGTTATATATGGGCAAGCGTTATCCTGTTGGATAGCATCCCCTGGAATACTGTTCATAAATGGTAGCAGGACGGGTTGAACCACCAGATCGACGTATAGTTTTGCAGTCAAGGTGTGTGGAATCATCACGAGAGTGCTCCTGCTGTCATACGGAATCGCACCCCTGTAGGTCCAGTGTGTCAAGCACGCTGACAGGTTGGTTGCAAGCCATCAACTGGCCTTCTTCTAATCAATACACGGCCCTCATTGGCACCGAGGTAGAACCATATTTCATCACAAAACACAACATACCTCCACTGTGCCCTCCAGTGAGCTCCCGATTCACACTGGAGTCGCAAATGGCGCATGTTTAGGGCCAGTGGAAAGCGCACTACACGGCGTCTGATTCGGAGATGTCAAAGTAGCCGATTTGTAACGGTACGTTGCGTCACTGTAGTGTCAACGGTTGCTCGCATTGGTGCTGAAGATGTAGTATAGTGCGCCAAAGTAAAAGCCGAACACAATGCTCTTCCCTCTCGGTAGTGACACGCGACCATTCGCAGCCTTGTCTTCTTGCATCTGTACATTCTCGTCACCACCGGCGCCAGCAAACGTATACAGTGGCTACATTCTTGCCAGGTCTTTCTGCAGTATCGCAGAAAGAAAATCCAGCTCCTCGTAGCCATATTACACGAACGCGTTCAAAATCAGTGAAGTGCTGATAATGTCATCCTTGTCGCCTTAGAGGCAATCTTGACTAATAGAAACTCACCACGTCCAGTGTCAAGATATATAACGCTCACGACAGGTACGAAGTGTATTTAAAGCAAACCTGATTTGCATCCTCATAGCGGCGCTGCTAGCGCCAATCTTATGCGACTAGTGCGAAATGTGAATAGACACCATCTGTCAGATGTAGAAACATGCGCTCCAACTATCGTTTATGTAGCATAAATACTTCTTGGTTTTGAGATTTTTTTCCATCAGTATAAAAAAAATGTTGTTTTCGGCGGTTTTAAGTTCCGATAAACCTACTTCGTATTTCCACATAATCGACGTGCACTTCTTCCACCAGTTTCTTCAAGCCCTCGGAGAGGAGAAAACGGCAAATGCCGTAACTCGATTTCCCAGGAACGTCGCTCAAAGAAAGGCGAATCAAAATAAGCGAACTCGTGTCTGTCTTATCCGTAGATGCTCCACCGTTCCTGAGAAAAGACGGTGAAAGTTTTCGACGTAATTTAGATGCTTTTCATAGCGCGATTCTCAGGCGAAATGGCGGCATTAAGGTAGCGTCGCGGCTTCTCAATTTTGCGCCATGCGTTCGAAACCCGATAATCGTTTTTATTTATTTTAATTCAGCTTTTGTTTTTTCGTTTATCTACTCACGTCCGTAGAGGGTTACTACACGAATGTTTCTTATCGAGATTGAGAGCAGAAAGGCGTTATACTAATTGTAAAATTACAACTGACGTTCAGAACGTCATACATTTATAATATGATATATGTGCGTATGGTATTTTCAGGGGTTACAATCTTTTTTATTCACATATTCTTAAATTTCATTTCTTATAGTAAGCCTTACTTTTATTCTGGGAAAATTTCGTGCATCCCTTGGATGATACTGACAGAAGTATTCTAAACATAGATATTTCTAAAATTACGAGCATCGCACGAGGGCATGTTTTGCCACAGTGACATATCTTCGCATGAATCTCCCTCGAGAGAGAAAAAGTGGTCAACAATGCAGAAGATCTCACGCGTTTGCAAGAGTTTCACTTCAGACCATGCGTAACTTTTCCGAAAACTGGCGTTTGCAACTGATTGTAAATCAAGACACACTACAGAGGTTTGACCGAAGGCAATTTGAATTAATTTTCTCATTATTTTCTCATTATTTTCTTTGGTAATTCATTCAACAGACAAACCATTAGTAGACGAACAAGGACAACGTTACTTCGATATACACTGGAAAACATGCGTGTGGTAATCTTCTACGGACCGGGTAAATAAATTAAAAACAAAAATAAATCCGTAATCGGGATTCGAACACAGGGCGCAAAGTGTGAACCTGCGACGCTAGCACTGTATCACTGCTTCTGTTGAGCTAGTTACTCGCTGAAATGCACACAGAGTACCTCGAAAACTTTGACTCTCGTTTTCTCAGAAATGGTTGAGTATCCAAGCACAAGCTGAGACAAGTAAGTGTTCGCTTATTTTGACTCCCCTTACACTGAGCGAAGTATTTGGGAAATCGAGTTGTGGCACTTGCCGTGTTCTCCACATTAGAAGTTCTCCGCCTGAGAACGGTCGCCTTGAGTTCTTCGTCATATTCAAACCACTGTTCATCAAGCCATTACTTGCAGTACAAGAAGCGGTGATCGTCATAGAGTGCAAGATCGGAACTGTAGGATCAGGGATGGGAAAGTTCCCAACGGAAGTGCCGAATCTTATCGTTAACGAGGGCAGTAGTGTGTGAACGCTGGGCGACTATCCTGGACGACAGTTTTCCGCTACGTCGATTTTGGATGCCATGACTCAGTGTGAGGGGCGCGTGTCGCAGTATATTTCGCCAGAAAGTTTTGACACACATACCACGGAAATAACTAAAGTAACATTCTTTTCATCCAGAAAACAGAAGATGTCTCGTGCTTGAACTTTTTCGATTTTGGAGAAGTTGACTGTCGTTGGGTGATTTTTTACTCTGCATTAATACACTCCTGGAAATTGAAATAAGAACACCGTGAATTCATTGTCCCAGGAAGGGGAAACTTTATTGACACATTCCTGGGGTCAGATACATCACATGATCACACTGACAGAACCACAGCACATAGACACAGGCAACAGAGCGTGCACAATGTCGGCACTAGTACAGTGTATATCCACCTTTCGCAGCAATGCAGGCTGCTATTCTCCCATGGAGACGATCGTAGAGATGCTGGATGTAGTCCTGTGGAAAGGCTTGCCATGCCATTTCCACCTGGCGCCTCAGTTGGACCAGCGTTCGTGCTGGACGTGCAGACCGCGTGAGACGACGCTTCATCCAGTCCCAAACATGCTCAATGGGGGACAGATCCGGAGATCTTGCTGGCCAGGGTAGTTGACTTACACCTTCTAGAGCACGTTGGGTGGCACGGGATACATGCGGACGTGCATTGTCCTGTTGGAACAGCAAGTTCCCTTGCCGGTCTAGGAATGGTAGAACGATGGGTTCGATGACGGTTTGGATGTACCGTGCACTATTCAGTGTCCCCTCGACGATCACCAGTGGTGTACGGCCAGTGTAGGAGATCGCTCCCCATACCATGATGCCGGGTGTTGGCCCTGTGTGCCTCGGTCGTATGCAGTCCTGATTGTGGCGCTCACCTGCACGGCGCCAAACACGCATACGACCATCATTGGCACCAAGGCAGAAGCGACTCTCATCGCTGAAGACGACACGTCTCCATTCGTACCTCCATTCACGCCTGTCGCGACACCACTGGAGGCGGGCTGCACGATGTTGGGGCGTGAGCGGAAGACGGCCTAACGGTGTGCGGGACCGTAGCCCAGCTTCATGGAGACGGTTGCGAATGGTCCTCGCCGATACCCCAGGAGCAACAGTGTCCCTA
Organism: Schistocerca piceifrons; assembly: GCF_021461385.2. Lineage (NCBI taxonomy): Eukaryota > Metazoa > Arthropoda > Insecta > Orthoptera > Acrididae > Schistocerca > Schistocerca piceifrons. The sequence continues at coordinate 275,976,775 of NC_060144.1, forward strand.
ATTTGCTGGGAAGTGGCGGTGCGGTCCCCTACGGCACTGCGTAGGATCCTACGGTCTTGGCGTGCATCCGTGCGTCGCTGCGGTCCGGTCCCAGGTCGACGGGCACGTGCACCTTCCGCTGACCACTGGCGACAACATCGATGTACTGTGGAGACCTCACGCCCCACGTGTTGAGCAATTCGGCGGTACGTCCACCCGGCCTCCCGCATGCCCACTATACGCCCTCGCTCAAAGTCCGTCAACTGCACATACGGTTCACGTCCACGCTGTCGCGGCATGCTACCAGTGTTAAAGACTGCGATGGAGCTCCGTATGCCACGGCAAACTGGCTGACACTGCCGGCGGCGGTGCACAAATGCTGCGCAGCTAGCGCCATTCGACGGCCAACACCGCGGTTCCTGGTGTGTCCGCTGTGCCGTGCGTGTGATCATTGCTTGTACAGCCCTCTCGCAGTGTCCGGAGCAAGTATGGTGGGTCTGACACACCGGTGTCAATGTGTTCTTTTTTCCATTTCCAGGAGTGTATCTTACATCCAAGTCTCGTCGCCCATAACATTATGGTAAATTATAAAACCCTTAACCTGTCTATAGCGCTTCAAGAACTGTCATCTACTTGACATTCTTTGTTGTTTGTTTTGATCTGCAAGCATTGTAGGTACCGACATCGCACAGAATTTGCCATACTCGAGTTTTTCCCTGAGAAAATCCATCAGCCAAGGCATCCCAGTTTTTGGTCCACTGGCTGAACGATTTTATCGGTCTGAATATTGGGTATGCCACTCTGCTTCACAGCATACAGATTTGTACGACCGTTTTAAAATATAGACACGCTTGTCTAATCTTCCCTTCACTCATAAACATTGCACATTTGCTGATGAATTTGGGCACCTCTAGATCCTTTTTTATAAACAATCTAATTACTGCTGCGTAGTTGGGGAAGTGCCGATTTTCAAAATGACTAATTTTTTTGCTTTCAGGCACAGTCGAAGGGCTAAGGAAAAAGTAATGACTTCTGTAGCTTCGTAGGCAGTCAACAGATAGCGCTGCATTCATATATCTATGGTCTCAACTGTCATCATTTAAATATAAACTAACAGTCCTTATTTATCACACGCAGCTGTACATTACGGTGTTTATGTAAACCGCTGCCCGCATCTCGTGGTCGTGCGGTAGCGTTCTCGCTTCCCACACCCGGGTTCCCGGGTTCGATTCCCGGCGGGGTCAGGGATTTTCTCTGCCTCGTGATGGCTGGGTGTTGTGTGCTGTCCTTAGGTTAGTTAGGTTTAAGTAGTTCTAAGTTCTAGGGGACTGATGACCATAGATGTTAAGTCCCATAGTGCTCAGAGCCATTTGAACCATTTTGTAAACCGCTTGTCGTTCAAACTGATCTCCATGAACGCAGTGTGCACCATATGTCAAGTTGGCATAAATGTTTGCATATGGTAACGACTAGCATTTCAAGTGAGAGTTCAGTGTTTTGCGCCCCCTGTCATTGTTGCGAACAGCCACGATACCGTCGCTAGTTGTGTTTTTATCTCGTGCGAACAGAAACCAGACTGTCGCCGTGTTTTTTAACTGTGCATTTCTCCTTCTTGCGTGGCTTCATCCGCACCGTCAACGCCTTGTTTTTGTATTTTAAGTTCCGCAACTTTCCGCCATTTTACTGTTATTAACAAAGTCACCGTTTTATCGCTTTTTATATTGCTTGTTCTCTCACCATTGTTTGTTTAACTTTTCTCTCAGCTGCAGAGCAGCGTATTAAGTTCCTGTCAGCCCGCCGCTCCACAGTTCATGACATCCAGTCTTACAAATTTCCTTTTTCTGACGGACACACGTACAGATCGTCCGCACTCAAAACTCTGCCATCTCTCTCCCCACATCCACCACTGCTGGCGGCTCACCTCCAATTGCCCAACACTAATATATATATATATATATATATATATATATATATATATATATATATATATATAAAAATGACTTTTGAACACAATTAAGGTAAATACATTGTTTGTTCTCTATCAAAATCTTTCATTTGCTAACTATGCCTATCAGTAGTTAGTGCCTTCAGTAATTAGAACCTTTTTATTTAGCTGGCAGTATTGGCGCACGCTGTATTGCAGTAGTTTGAATAACGAAGATTTTTGTGAGGTAAGAGATTCGTGAAAGTTATAGGTTAGTGTTAGTCAGGGCCCTATTTTTTGTAGGGATTATTGAAAATCAGATTGCGTTGCGCTAAAAAAAAATATTGTGTGTCAGTTTACTGTTGATCAGAACAAGTAAAGAGAGAAATGTCTGAGTACGTGCAGTCTTTCTCAGCTGTTTGAAAATCAAATAACGTAAAAGGTTTACCAGCACTGTCATTCTTAATTTTTATAAGGGGATGTTTCAACTGTCTGCAAGATATCGTGCATGAATGAAGCAAGACAGTTCAGTTCAGCAGGCAGGCTTCGTAGAAATTATTTCGCCTCTACTGGAAAGATAAAAAACGACAAACTTGTTCATTCGTCACTTATAAGGAGTCAAGAGCAATAATGCTCATGCCCGAACTATTGATGCACGGTCCAGTGCGATGCTGTTCCCTCAGTGAAGCAGACGGTGCGGTGTTTAGCTTTAAGGAGAGGGAATTTGCTGCGTGACAGAGGAGCTGGAATGGAAGCAATCACTTAAGGCGGGCGGCTGGCTGCCAGAATTCATTTCCAGCGGCGAGAGGCGACCCGAGGCGCCGCGCCGCCCTAGTCTCCCGCCCTCTGGCGTCGCGACGCGTCGCCTCGGCATCTCAGTTACTGCCGGCGGTTTCCCATTTTGCGCCGCGGGAAACCGTCACCAGTAACTGAGATGCGTCTTCGCACCCAGCAAAAGACCGATGACGTGCACAATGACATACTTATTAGGTAAAGATAAACGGAGGCATTTCCATAAATCATTTCATCCGAATTACTAAGTGATATCCGGCCGCTGTGGCCGAGCGGTTCTAGGCGCTTCAATCCGGAACCGCGCTGCTGCTACGGTCGCAGGTTCGAATCCTGCCTCAGGCTTGTATGTGTGTGATGTCCTTAGGTTAGTTAGGTTCAAGTAGTTCTAAGTTCTAGGGGACTGATGACCTCAGATGTTAAGTGCTTAGAGCCATTTGAACCATACTCAGTGATAAACATTCCCACATTTGCAACGACCGCTCTACAAAAAATATAATAACTTCATGCCTGATTTTCAGTTCCATAACATTTAACTGTATTTGAGACTTCGCGACGTTCTTCTTTTAGTACGCCAATAAAAATAATTCAGAAAGTACACCCTTCGCAAAAAATAAATAAAATAAACGAAGCGCCACGAAGGAGTTATCCGAATGAGGCGGAAATCGGTAAATGTGATAGATATGTAAAGACAAACATAACGTAACATGAAATATTAGGATAACAAGATAATTTATTCAAAAGAAATAGTTTTACAAATAGAGTTTGTCAATAGCGCTTTGGTCCACCTCTGGCTTTTATGCAAACAGGTATTCGGCCTGACTTGTTGGATGTCCATCTGAGGATGTTGTGTGAAATTCTGTCCCATTGACGCTTAAGATTGTCAAGATCACGAGATGTTTGGAGGGCGATGCTTATAATGCTCCAAACGTACACAGTTGGGGAGAGATCCGGCAACCTTGCTGGCCAAGATTGAGTTTTGCAATCACGAAGTAAAGCAATAGAAACTCTTGCCGTGTGGAGGCGGGCACTATCTTGCTAAAATATGAGCACATGCCATGAAGGGCAACAAAACGTAGCGTAGAATATCGTCGACGTACCTCTATGCTGTAAGGGTGCGGCGGATGACAACCAAATGGGCTCTGCTATGAAAGAAATGGCACACAAGAACATTACTCCTGGTTATCGAGCCGTGTGCTGGGCGACAGTCAGGTTAGTGTCCCACCACTGTTCCCGGCGTCCCCCGGTACAGCTTCGCTCTGGTATCTCATTCATTAGAGTAATATGTACATACAAAAATATATCGCTGTACCACACACAGTTCAGGAGATGCGAAGTCATAAATATAGAGCTGTGTGAAAATGAAATTCACTACAGATACATGTGAAATACGTGCACAAGTACGAGCGAAATAAGTTAAATATACATTACTGGCCATTAAAATTGCTACACCACGAAGATGACGTGCTACAGTCGCGAAATTTAACCGACAGGAAGAAGATGCTGTGATATGCAAATCATTAGCTTTTCAGAGCATTCACACAATGTTGCCGCCAGTGGAGACACCTACAACGTGCTGACATGAGGAAAGTTTCCAACCGATTTCTCATACACAAACAGCAGTTGACCGGCGTTGCATGGTGACACATTGTTATGATGCCTCGAGTAAGGAGGAGAAATGCGTACCATCACGTTTCCGACTTTGATAAAGGTCGGATTGTAGCCTATCGCGATTGCGGTTTATCGTATCGCCACATGGCACTCGCGTTGGTGGAGATCCAATGACTGTTAGCAGAATATGGAATCGGTGGGTTCAGGAGGGTAATACGGAACGCCGTGCTGGATCCCAACCGCCTCGTATCGCTAGCATTCGAGATGACAGGCATCTTATCCGCATGGTTGTAACGGATCGTGCAGCCACGTCTCGATCCCTGAGTCAACAGATGGGGACGTTTGCAAGACAACAACCATCTACTCGAACAGTTTCACGACGTTTGCAGCAGCATGGACTATCAGCTCGGAGACCATAGCTACAGTTACCCTTGACGCTGCATCACAGACAGGAGCGCCTGCGATGGTGTACTCAACGACGAACCTGTGTGCACGAATGGCAAAGCGTCATTTTTTCGGATGAATCCAGGTTCTGTTTACAGAATCATGATGATCGCACCCGTGTTTGGCGACATCGCGGTGAACGCACATTGGAAGCGTGTATGCGTCATCGCCATACTGGCGTATCACCCGGCGTGGTGGTATGGGGTGCCATTGGTTACACGTCTCGGTCACCTCTTGTTCGCATTGACGGCACTTTGAACAGTTTACGTTACATTTCAGATGTCTTACGACCCGTGGCTCTACCTTTCATTCGATCCCTCCGAAACTACATTTCAGCAGGATAATGCACGACCGCATGTTGCAGGTCCTGTACGGGTCTTTCTGGATACAGGAATTGTTCGACTGCTGCTCTGGCCAGCACATTCTCCAGATCTCTCACCAATTGAAAACGTCTGGTGAATGGTGGCCGAGCAACTGGCTCGTCACAACACGGCAGTCACTACTCTTGATGAACTGTGGTATCGTGTCGAAGCTGCATGGGCAGCTGTACCTGTACACGCCACCCAAGCTGTGTTTGACTCAATGCCCAGGCATATCAAGACCGTTACTGCTGCCAGAGGTGGTTTTTCTGGGTACTGATTTCTCAGGATCTATGCACCCAAATTGCGTGAAAGTGTTCAAATGGTTCAAATGGCTCTGAGCACTATGGGACTTAACTTCTGTGGTCATCAGTCCCCTAGAACTTAGAACTACTTAAACCTAACTAACCTAAGGACATCACACACATCCATGCCCGAGACAGGATTCGAACCTGGGACCGTAGCAGTCGCGCGGTTCCGGACTGCGCGCCTAGAACCGCTAGACCACCGCGGCCGGCCGTGAAAATGTAATTACATGTCAGTTCTAGTATAATATATTTGTCCAATGAATACCCGTTTATCATCTGCATTTCTTCTTGGTGTAGCAATTTTAATGGCCAGTAGTGAATCTCACTGTACGACACAGTTCAGGAGATGCGAAGTCATAAACATAGAGCTGTGTGAAAATGAAATTCACTAGATATACGAGCGAAATATGTTAAATATATATGAAATACTTGATACGTGCAAAGCCACAGATAAAAAGGTAATCCTAAACTCTGGAACGATTTCAATCAAATTTGGTACATATATTAGTTACTATCTGGAACGAAATACAGTGGGGTAAGTAACATCAACCTCCCATTGGGATGGCGTATGTACCATCAAAGTCCTATTCGAGAGAGTAGGAGGAGGAAGAGCTAAACGGATAAAGAGGGGATGGAAGAGATGGACAGAGAGAGGGTAGAAGAGGAGGACATGGACAGAAACGGGGCAGCGAAAGAGATGCGCATAGAGAGAGTGAGGAAGAAATGGACAGGGGGAGGGGTGGGGGAAATGGACCGTGAAAAGGAGGATATGGAGAGAGAAAGGGGAGAGAAGGAGACAGATGGAGAAAGGAGGAGATGGACAGAGAAAGAAGCGAGGAGGAAATGAACAGCATGAGGCTTCAGTGATGAGTGCCTTTTCTAATTGAGCCCCGATGACCAGCGAGACGTGTCTGGAGACACTGCAGTGAGATAACAATCCGAATGTGGCCTGCCATACGGTCCGAAATATGGGAGTGATGGTCTGCGGCGCCATTTCTTTTCATAGCAAGACCCCACTGGTTGTCTTCCACGGCACCCTTACGACACAGCCTTCCATGGTAACCTGTCCTGGATTTACATTTCAGCAAGACAGTGCTCGCCCGCACGCGACTAGAGCTTTTAATGCTTGCCTTCGTGCTTGCGGAATTCTACCTTGGCCAGAAAGGTCCCAGTGTAACGTTTGGAGCTTTATGGACACGGCGTTCCAACCGGCTCAGGACTCTGGCAATCTAACGTGCCAGCTGAACAGAATCTGGCACGACGTACCCCAAAAGGACATCCAACAACTCTATCACTTCTACTGATTTCCGTCCAACTCGTATAACTGCTTCGTGGTGCGTCGATTTTTCGTTGTCTTAGAGTGTATTTTGCGTCCGAACGCAACAGTAGAAGTAGATGCATTCGTTGAAGTACAACTCAGGGTTTAAAAAAAAAAGAAAAAAAACTACTTACGAAATTCCAGGATGCTGGAATAGCTGTGGGTCAGCAACTTCTGTTAATCAGTACAACGAAAAACCAGTTCAAAGCTGCAAATTTTACTTTTTTTTATTCACTCGATGGCTAATTTCGGGTTGTGAGCCATTTTCAAATAATCGTAATATAGTCAAAAATGGTATTTCCGTAGATGTGAAAACCATGTTAATTTTTTTTGCCTTTATTGATTTTCAATTCCTCCCGAAGGGGACGGGCTGGCAGTAGCCTAGTACGCTGCTCTACAGGCTACAGACTTTTATTTTAAAAACGGAAGAAGAAAAGAAACAAGAAAAACAGGCGATGAAACGGTGACGTAAAGTGTAAAATGGCGGAAAAATGCGGAAGGTTGAAACCAAAAGCGGTTGGCAATGTTAATAAAAGACACAGGAATCAGACAAGTAACATAGTACACACACAATTAAAAAACACGGCGACAGTCTGGTTTCTGGGCGCAAGAGGTAAAAGGCACACCCAGCGACAGTATGAAGGCCGTTCGCAACACTTCCCAAAAAACACAACACGGAACACGCACTGTAGAACACTGCACGAAAGTGGCGGCACAACCATGTTAAAAATGCCTCGCGTATTTATACTTAGCCTTACTAGATGATTTATGTTGAGAACAGTAGGAATTTGCCTTACTTCTGTACATTAGTCGCTCTAATTCTCTAACTGATTATATCCTACCTATACATGGAATGTATAGCCAGACTATATAATTTTATTTATTGACTCTTAATATGTTGTTTAAACGTTTTCTGCGGAAGAAATAACACAATGTATGTAAAGCCCTCTAGTGGTTGAGTTCTTACGATCGGTGCGCGCCTACATAACATCCTAGCGTCCGACCCAACAGAGGGCGCTGATCATTGATCTGTCTTTTTTCAGCTGTCATATAGACATTTTATCTTTCATAGGCTATTTATAGGTTGCCACAGGCAATGTATTACGTATATTAATTGTTGACCGTAAATTCACCACAAAAAGGGTCGGACCTATTCTCTTCGTATATTTCCTTTTAATAATTTTATAGGGGTAACTGTATTCGTCTTTTAATGTACCACAATTGGTTTCTATGATAGTTACCAAATTTTAAAGTTTGCTACATGTATTTTACCTAATGTGTTTTTATCAGATTGTTTTTTCCGTAAATGATGACTACATCTAGGGAGGAGTAGGCAAACAGATTCCTGGTAGCTACTATACTTCAGAAGCCAGTTGTGTAGACGATGTGACCTATTCTAAACCTTATTTTAGATCTATGTGACGATGCTGTGCTGATTATATCTATATGTTTTCACGATACCATTATGGCCTTATCACTTTAGGACATGGTGTAAAAAAGGTACGTTTTACCGTATTTTCTGTACATCTCCCTGGTTGTATGATAGTATATTGTGATACGTATTGCTGTATTATGTTGAAAGACACACTCCTCACTAGGTGTATATATTTGTATATTACAGATCTGAGGATGGTCATTACGGACTGAAACCGGTAATCGTCTAAAGAATTGATATTGTGATCAAAGACTGGAATAAAAAACATTTATGTAACGGACCGTTACAGCGCGTACAGATTATATTCAGTCGAAAAGGAGCGTTAGGAAGTATTGAAGTGTTTGACTTCCAGCTGTTGTATGGAAAATGAGAGACAATGGTTTGGTACCAACAGTGCCGGTTCATCGGACCAGATTTACGACACCGCTGCCACTTACTTGAAGCGGACATCTGTCCAAACGTCCCTACGCCAAGTCAGAATGGAACCTCAGTTGTGTTCATAGTTGATTTTTTAACATTATTGGTAAAATCATAATGCAATGCCTAGCTGAACGAGTTGCCTTGCAGACAAGTTCTGAACTGATTAAAAATTAGGTCTGTGGATGAGCACTGTCAAGATATGTAGGTCGTAGAAGTTAACGAAAGAGAAAACATACTGTTTTGACTGTTAAAAACCGTACTAGAAACATGAATGCTCCCATTCAGCGAGCTGACGTAGGGGTTAAGTCACTTGACGGAGTTTCATATCCGTGTTCGGTTATGCAGATGTAGGGTTTTTGTATTATCCCAAAATCGCTTGGAAGGAATTCTGCAGTGGTCGTTTCAAACGGCACGGCCGATTTCCTTCCACATTATTAACAAAACCGAGCTTGTCCTCTGTCTATAATGATCTCGGCGTCCGCAGCATGTTAAATGCTAACCATCCTTTTCTTTTTCTTGCACAGAAAAGATCTTAAAATGCCATATATTAATCACATAACACTCTGATACACGATTAAATGTTACATCCTGAAAGCCTTCTTTAGCTAGAGGGGGAATAAAAAAAAATGCACTCCGTCTTCAGGCCACTAGTGGCCTACCGGGACCATCCGACCAGAGGGAATATAGAACAAAAACTTAATTTCTTACAGACAGACGGACAGAAACAAGCCCCTGTATTTTACTCAATTTGTTTAATGCGCGAAGCTTAAATATAATCCCGTTAAATATAGAATAGTGCGTATTAACAAGAAATCATGATAGCAGTGGTAGAGTCTTTTGCTATTTAGTGTAACTGAAGACGACAACGACATGTACAGACAACACATTAGCAGAAACAAAACTAACTTAGACTGCGTTTGGGAAGGTAAGTCAATGAAACACTCCATTGAAAAAAGGAAAAAAAAAACCCATGAAGGAATTTTCCGAATGGGATCGACATCGAAGGATATGATGATCCACCTCTGGTCCTTATGAAAGCAGTTACTCGGTTTCGCATTGATTGACAGAGTTGTTGGACAGCCTGTGTAACATATCACGAAAATTTTAAGCAAATTGATTGTTTAGATTCTGAGAAAACATGTAATTTGTATGAAAAAATAAAACTCTTGGAAATCGAGCGACAAAGTTTGGATTACCTTTTTAGTGCAGTCCAAGTTCACAGGATGGATTATCTTCATCTTCTGCAAAGTCCTCCCCCAGCTTCCTCTTTGACCTCCTCCTCTTTACTCTGGCTCGTATTTCTAGGCTATTGCAGCCCTGTGAGCAGTCCGAAGAAGTTCCTTGTCTAAAGCAGGCATCGTTCGTATCATGTCGAAACTTGTCTTCATCCCCTTATTTCGAAATACTTTGCACATTAGAACGTTGCCGTCATTGAAACAATAGCAACATACACACTAAAGTGAAGTGTTTCTATTCCAACAAACACAGTGTTAATCTTCGTACGTCCATAGTTGAAATGGAGGACAGTGGGACGTCAGCTGCTACAAAATTTATATTAAAAATGAAGAAATTCCTCCAGTTGTATTACTAACCACCTTCCACACGGAGCACGTCCGTATCTCACCATTGACTTCTAGTATCACCCGCACGCAGTTGACGTCGACAAGTGTATGGGCCTGAAGATGACGTTCTTACAACGTTGAAACTAGTTGCCAAAATAAAATCGACACCTTAAATAACGTTGAAACTAGTTGCCAAAATAAAATCGACACCTTAAATAGAGCTGGAGGAATTTCTTCATATTTAATATAGACACAGTGTTGGAGATTCTTGATCATATAACACTATTTACACTTTGGTTGGGATTGTGAGTTTTTCCATGGACACGCTTTTTCAACAGTTCAGGCGCTGCTAAGCCTCTGAAAATATGTTTGATTCTATATTTCTAGATTTCTAGAAGGCTTTTGACAACGTTTCTCACAAGAGACTTCAAATCAAAATGCGTTCCTGTGGAGTATCGTCACAGTGGTGCGACTAGAGTCGTGATTTCTTGTCACAAAGGTAACTGTAGATAGTAATCGACGGAAAACCATCGAGTAAAACGGAAGTAATATCTGGCGTTCCTCATGGGTATGTTATAGGCCCTCTGCTGTTTCTCATCTATTTAAATGATATAGGAGACAATATAAGCAGCCCTCTTAAGATTGTCTGTAGATGATGATGTCATTTAGTGTCTAGTAAAGTCATCAGATAACCAAAACCAGTTGCAAAATGACAGACACGATACCTGCATGGTGCGAGAAATGACAGTTTATTCTGAATAAGGAAAAGTGGGAGCTCATCTGCATAAGTAAAGAAAAGAAATCGATTAATTAACACTATAAATCCCAAAAATATAAAGGTAGTGTATTCAGCTAAATTCGTAGATATTACTGTTACGAACAATTTAAATTGCAACGATCACACAGATAATGTTGTGGGGAAGGTAATCCAAAGAATGTGTTTCATTGGCAAAAGATTTAGATGGTGCAACCGGTCTATTAAAGTGACTGCCTACATTACGCTAGTCTGTCCTCTGATAGAATGTTGCTGTGTGATATGGGATCCGTACCATATAGGAATGGCAGATAATATTGAAAGGGTGACGCGGATATGATACACGATTTAGTGTGGCATTCATTAAAACAAAGGCATTTCTCGTTGCGACGAGAACGTTTCCCGAAATTTGAATCACCAACTTTCTCCTCTGAATGCCAAAATATTTTACTGCTGGAAAATCAGAGCTCATGTGACAAGATTTAACTGCTCTTTTTTTCCCACCGTCTGTTAGAGAGTGGAACGACAGAGAAACAGTCTGAAGGTGGTTCGAAGAACCGTCTGCCAGGCACTAACATGTGAATTGCCGAATAGGCATGTAGATGTAGATGTACCTTGGGGGAAACTTTTTTCGGTGTACTTATAACGGGAGATGAACGCTTGGTGCAAGGGCGAGGCAAATCAAATTAAAACTGCATGAAAGACCATGTAGAGAAGTGTTAACAATGTTAAGTCTTTCCAGACCGATGAAGTCTGATAATCTTGGAGGGTGTTGGCGAATAACACTCTCGTGCGTAGGAAAATCGCAACGTCAGAAAATCATAGCAAACTGCAGGAACACCTGCAGAGATTGACGTACAGCGCAGAGACTATCGGTTGACACCCTACCGTAAATAAATGTAACGTAGTGCAGGAAGAGACCTGTTATTGTGGTTATACTACTAACGCGGTTGTAGTTGCGCCCGCTGTTTGATGTGGGTCCGTTCTTGCCTGCTGCACAATGTAGTGGTTATCGGTATCCTCTCTTTCGGGCAGCCGTACTTTCTAGTTCGGAACGCTCCTCTTGCACGTGAAACCATGCTGAGAACAACAACAAATCCCTGTACTATAGTCGTCACATCTCGTCCTTACAGTTTCGCGGCGATTCTGCCCCATGTGGAGTCATCCAAATGTTGTCTACAGGGTCATGACGCAATGAAGAACATCTCTACAGTGAACCGTAACTGCTCGGTGATTAGCACACTGTGTTTTCCCGTTGCTTCAACTGGCTCTTCGCGCGTCCAATCTTCTGACTAGTTTGATGTAGCCCGCCACGAATTCCTCTCCTGTATCTACCTTTTCATGTCAGAGTAGTATTTGCAACCTACTTCCTCATGTATTTTCTTGGTGTATCCCAATTTCTGTCTACCTCTACAGTTTTTGCCCTCCGCAGCTCTCTCTAGTACCAAAAAGGTTATTTCCTGATATGTTAACAGATGTCTTTTCATTTTCTTCTTTCTTCTTGTCAGTGTTTTCCATACATTCCTTTCCGATTCTGTGCAGAACCTCCTCATTACTTACCTTATTTGCCCATCTAATTTTCAACGTTCTTCTGTAGCGCCATATCTCAAATTGTCCAATGCTCTTCTGTAGTGGTTTTGCCACAGTCCATGTCTCACTGCCATACAATGCTGTGCTGCAAATGTTCGTTCTCAGAAATTTCTTCCTCTAATTATGGCCTACTATTGGTGCCATTAGACTTCCCTTTGCCAGGAATGCCCTTTTTTGCCAGTGCAAGTCTACTTTCTGTGTCCCTGTTTCGTCCGCCACGGGTTATTTCGTTGCTTAGGTAGCAGAATTCCTTAACTTCATCTACTTCGTGATCACCAATTATGATGGTAAGTTTCTCGCTGTTCTCATTCTTGCTACGTCTCATTACTTTTATTTTTGCTTCGATTTACTCCTAATTCATTTTCTGTACTCATTAGACTGCAGATTCTGTAATTCTTCACGTCCACTGAGGCTATGCATTCATCAGCAAATCTTAACACTGGTATCCTTTCACCTTGAATATTAATCTCACTCTCGAACATTTCTTTTAGTCCCGTCATTGCTCCTTCGACGTACAGACTGAACAGCAGGGGCGAAAGACTACGTCCCTGTCTAACCCCCTTCTTAATCTGTGCACTTCTTTCTTGATCTTCCAGTCTTTATTGTTTCCCCTTGTTTCTTGTACTTACTGTTACATTACCAGTCACTCCCTGTAGCTTACCCGTATTTCTCTCAGGATTTTTATCATCTTGCACCATTTTACAGTGTCCAACGCTTTTTACAGGTCGACATATCCTATGAACATATTTTGATTTTTCTTTAGTCTTGCTACCCTTATCAACCGCAACGCCAGAACTGCCTCTCTGTTGCCTTTACCTTTCCTGAAGCCAAACTGATCGTCACCTAACAGATCCGCTCAATTTTATTTTTCATTCTTGTGTGTACTATTCTGGTCAGCAACTTGGATGCATGAACTATTAGGATAATTCTCGCACTTGTCGGCTCTCGAAATCTTGGGAATTGTGTGGATGATATTTTTCAGAAAGTTTGTTGGTATATCGGCAATCTCATGTATTCTATACACTAATGTGAATAACCGTTTTCTTGTCACTACCGCCAACGGTTTTAGAAATTCGAGTGGTCTGTTACCTACCCATTCTGCCTTATTTCATTTTAAGTCTTCCAGATCTCTTTGTTTATTTTTTTTTAAATGTTATGGGACTTAACTGCTAAGGTCATCAGTCCCTAATCTTACGCACTACTTAACCTAAACTATCCTAAAGACAAACACACACACCCACACCCGAGGGAGGACTAGGACCTCTACCGGGACCAGCCGCACAGTCCATGACTGCAGCGCCCCAGACCGCTCGGCTAATCCCGAGCGACCCAGATCTTTTCTAAGCTCTGATGCTAGTACTGGATTCCCTATCTCTTCCCTGTAGACTCCCTTTTCTTCTTCTATCGTTCTACACCCTCGTAGAGGCCCTCAGTGAACTCTTTCAATCTATCTGCTCTCCCCTCTGAATTTAACAATGGAATTCCCATTGCACCCTTAATATTACTTCCCTTGCTTCAGCGAAAGGTCTTCTGATATCTCTACATGCTGAGCCAGTCCTTGAGATAATCATTTCTTTTTCGATCTCTTCACATTTTCATGTAGCCTTTTCGCCTCGGCGCTATAATCACGATGACCACACGCCATTTGACGTCCCGCGTTCTGTGCACGACTGGGAGACCACTGAGTACATGCTCACGCACTTTCGTTCACTTCCATCGAATAGGTTGTTCAAAAAATGGCTCTGATCACTATGGGACTTAACTTCTCAGGTCATCACTCCCATAGAACTTAGAACTACTTAAACCTAACTAACCTAAGGACATCACACACATCCATGCCCGAGGCAGGATTCGAACCTGCGACCGTAGCGGTCGCGCGGTTCCCGACTGTAGCGCCTAGAACCGCTCGGCGACTCCGACCGGCTTAATAGGTTGTGTTTGGAGAGCAGTGGATATTGTCCGTTTCAATAGTACTACATTTTTGGCTAGTTAAATGGCCTTTCGTTACTCCGTGTTACTACAGATTCGAGAGTATTCGGTTGTTGGTCCAGGAGGGGAGAAGTGGTAGAGCTCTGACCGCTAACGACTTCTGCCGGTAGACTGAGAGTGCGTTGCCTCGACTGCGGCGCTCGCTCAGTGCCCTTAAAGAGCGATCTCTGCTCTACCGCTGGGTCACGCAAGTAGGTCGGCTCGTCTGCCGGTGCCAGCCGAATATTCTCTTACGTCACACGGACGAGGTGAAAGCCACTGCCAGAGGCTGTGCCCGGCTTCTTTATTCCGTTGCACAAGCGCGCATGTACGCTGACCGTACTTGTGAGAGGAGGAGTAATCTCGGCAGCCGGTGGCGCGTCGCAGTCAGCGCCTGCACCTTCCCCTGGCCGCACCTGCTGGCGGCCTCACTCGCCGCTTGACAGCCGACACCTCAGCTCCCGCAATCTCCTGGCGGCAGCATCCAATACAAAGTTTGCTCAACAGCCTTTCCCTCACATGGAAACCCAAAACCCTTTCTGCACCGGATCTGACACTCGGGCAACTTCAGAGCAGTGCAGCACATTGAAAATGGAACATTTTTTCCCATATTACTTTCAACCTGTAATCTCCGTGCTTCGTCTTGTAATTCGTTTGAAAATATGGAAGGAAGTAATTAATTAAACCTTATTGCTCACTGAAGAGGATGTTTCGAAGTCCTTGCATCCGACGTCTACTGGTGACAAATCACGAAAAAACTTCTACTAGAAACAAAATGTTCGGCGATGCTTCTCGGCGACTCAGAGCGTATTTCTACTGACAGAGCCCTGTTTAACTACACAGGAAGTGATTCGCAATCGACCGGCTACCAACTCGCGTCGGCAGACGGTTTCATTTGAGTCGCTCCGTATGTGGAGGGCCTTAATTTTCAGGCTTCATCTACATCTACATCTACATGATTACTCTGCAATTCACATTTAAGTGCTTGGCAGAGGGTTCATCGAACCACAATCATACTGTGTCCCTACCATTCCACTCCCGAACAGCGCGCGGGAAAAACGAACACCTAAACCTTTCTGTTCGAGCTCTGATTTCTCTTATTTTATTTTGATGATCATTCCTACCTATGTAGGTTGGGCTCAACAAAATATTTTCGCATTCGGAAGAGATAGTTGGTGACAGAAATTTCGTAAATAAATCTCGCCGCGACGAAAAACGTCTTTGCTTTAATGACTTCCATCCCAACTTGCGTATCATATCTGCCACACTCTCTCCCTTATTACGTGATAATACAAAAAGAGCTGCCCTTTTTTGCACCCTTTCGATGTCCTCCGTCAATCCCACCTGGTAAGGATCCCACACCGCGCAGCAATATTCTAACAGAGGACGAACGAGTGTAGTGTAAGCTGTCTCTTTAATGGACTTGTTGCATCTTCTAAGTGTCCTGCCAATGAAACGCAACCTTTGGATCGCCTTCCCCACAATATTATCTATGTGGTCTTTCCAACTAAAGTTGTTCATAATTTTAACACCCAGGTACTTCGTTGAATTGACAGCCTTGAAAATTGTCCTATTTATTGAGTAATCGAATTCCAACGGATTTCTTTTGGAACTCATGTTCTGAAGCGACGAGAATCTTTGCCTAATCGACTGGTGCATGGGGGTTTGTGTATATGGCAAGTGAAATGATTGTTGCAGATCGACCATTGTCTTCTATGGAAAAGGTCGTCAAACATTTTTGCTCCAGAGCCAGTACTGGATTTTTGCGGCAACATCTCACGCTGCACATTTATAGACCTTATTATTAATCGGTAACCTACATTAAATAATGTCTTATTATCCCCCCTCCCCCCCCCCCCCCCCCAATGGACTAGATAGAGAAAGGAAGCGACAAGCTGGCACCCAGCCGCCAGGTACTCATCGTTAAAAGTCAACAACTTTGGGAACACTTCGTGTCGACTGCTCTTTGGTTCCTACTGCTGTCATACTAAGCGACCCCAAAGTTGTGACACTGTAGCTATCTAACGATGGGTTGCGTGTCTGCAAGAGCGGATGACTAATTGATTAATAACGGTAACTGCACTTCTATTTAAACGTGTTTACCAATATGAGACACGATCTCAAATATCTACTAAACGTTGTGAATGTATTTTTTTCTTCTCTTTGCACTGTGTTACCCCCAAACTTAATTTAACTTCATATTTCTTGCTAAGATAACCTTTCTGTAATGTGAATTCAGGAGTCATTGTTACTTCCGTTTGAAATTTGTGCCATAACAGGTGATCGTTACGCTGCAAATACGCCCACGAGTTGTGAGCACTGGAAGCCGAACAATAAAACATTTTCCCTATCACGTTCCATCTGCCCGCAGCGTTCGCGTTACTTACTCGTCTGCCCCTGAGGTTAGCAGCCAACTGTAAACAGCTACGGCCGAATTCGCCAACGTCAACAAAAATTAACCATATCTTAAAATTATATTGTTCTCACATCTATATCTACATCTACACTGATACTCTCCAAATTCATCGAACCACCTTCACAAGAACTCCCTATTATTCCACTCTCGAAAAGCGCGGAAAAACCAACACCTATGTCTTTCCATGCGAGCTCTGATTCCTCTTATTTTATTATAATGATCCTTTCTCCTTACGTTGGTCGCCGTCATAACAATATTTTCGCATTAGGAGGAAAAAACTAGTCTCGCAGCAACGAGATGATACAAAACGCGCCGTCCTTCTTTGGACTTTCTCGATGTACTCTACTAACCCTAACTGGTAAGAATCCCACATCGGGTAACAGAACTCCAAAATAGGAGGGACAAGCGTAGTATAGGCAGTCTTTTAGTAGATCTGTTGCATCCTCTAAGTGTTCTGCCAATAAAACGCAGTCTTTGGTTTGTCTTCAACACAAAATTTTCTGTGTGTTGTTTCCGATTTAAGTCGTTGGTAATTGCAACTCCTAGGTATTTAGTTGAATTTATGGTTTTCAGATTTGGTTGATTTATCGTGTAACCGAAGTTTAACGGATTACTTTTTGCACTCATATGGATAGCCTCACACTTTTAATTATTTAGGGCCAACTGACAATTTTTGCACCATACAGATATCTTTTCTAAATCGTTTCGCAATTTGTTTCGATCTTCTAATGACTTTACTAGGCTGTAAACGACAGCGTCACCTGCAAGCAACCTACGAGTGCTGCTCAGATTGTCTGCTAAATCGTTTATATAAATAAGGAGCAGCGGAGGGCTTATAACTCTACATTGGGGAACGACAGAAATCACTTATGTTTTACTCGATGAATTTCCGTCAACTATTAAGCACTCTGACCTCTCTGAAACGAAATCACCAATCCGGTCGCATAACTGAGACGATACTCCATAACTACTAATTTGTTCACAAACAGCTTGTGAAGTACGGTGTCGAAAGCTTTCTGAAAATGCGGTATCAATATGAAATGCCTTGTCGACAGCTCTCAACGCTTTGAGTAAAGAGCTAGATGTGTTTCGCAAGAACGATGTTTTCTAAATCCGTGTTGACTGTGTGTCAAAAGACCGTTCTCGTCGATGTAATTCATAATGTTCGAACAAAATATATGTTCCAAAATCCTGCAGCATATCGACGTTAATGATATGTACCTGTAAGTTAGTGGATTACTCCTACTGCCTGTCTGTGTGACCTGTGCAGCTTTCAGTGTGTAGATGTTGCATCAGCATACTCGGAAAGGAATCTAATTGGCATACAGTCTGGACCGGTAGACTTGCTTTCATTAAGTGATTTAAGTTACTTCACTACTCCGAGGATATCTACTTCTAAGTTACTCATGTAGGCAGCATGTCATTCTCAATGGAGAGAAGTCTTCCGAAGCAAGAGTGGTTTCAGGTGTGCCGTAGGGAAGTGTCGTAGGACCTTTGGTATTCACCGTTGCTATTAAATGACCTTGTGGATAACATTGGAAGTTCACTGAGGCTTTTTGCGGATGATGCTGTAGTTTATCGGGATCTTGTAGCAATGGAAAATTGTACTGAAATGCAGGAGGATCTGCAACGAATTGACGCATGGTGCAGGGAATGGCAATTGAATCTCAATGTAGACAAGTGTAATGTGCTGCGAATACATAGAAAGAAAGATCTTCTATCATTTAGCTACAATATAGCATGTCAGCAACTGGAAGCAGTTCATTCCATAAATTATTTCGGAGTAGGCAGATGCCAGACTGACATTCATTGGAAGAATCGTAAGGAAATACAGTCCGAAAAAAAAGGAAGTAGGTTACAGTACACTTGTTCGCCTACTGCTTGAATACTGCTCACCGGTGTGGGATCCGTACCAGATAGGGTTGATAGAAGAGATAGAGAAGATCCAACGGAGAGTAGCAACTTCGTTACAGGATCATTTAGTAATCGCGAAAGCGTTACGGAGATGATAGATAAACTCCAGTGGAAGACTCTGTAAGAGAGACGCTCAGCAGCTCGGTACGGGCTTTTGTTGAAGTTTCGAGAACATACCTTGACCGAGGAGTCAAGCAGTATATTGCTCTCTCCTACGTATATCTCGCGACGAGACCATGACGATAAAATCAGAGGGATTAGAGCCCACACAGAGGCATACCGACAATCTTTCTTTTCACGAACAATACGAGACTAGAATAGAAGGGAGAACCGGTAGAGGTACTCAAGGCAACCTCCGCCACACATCGTCAGGTGGCTTGCGGAGTATGGATGTAGATGTAGGCAACTGTTCTTGATTCGAATTATGGAATATTTACTTCGGCTTCTTTGGTGAAGGAATTTTGGAAGGCCGTGTTCAGCAACTCTGCTTTAGCAGCACTGTCATCGATAGTATTTCCATTGCCATCGCGCAGAGAAGGCATTGACTGTCTTGCCACTAGCGTACTTTACAGACGACCAGAATCTCTTTGGATTTGAAGCCATGCTTCGAGACAACGTCTAACTGTGTAAACTATTTTAAGCATTTCGCTACAGACGACCAGAATCTCTTTGGATTTTTAGCCATGCTTCGACAGAACATCTAGTTGTGTAAACTATTTTAAGCACTTCTCACAGAAGTGCGAGCTAGTTTTCGAGCTTCTGTAAAAGATCGCCAACGTTGGGTATTTTGTTTGCATTTACATGTGGAGTGCTTTCTTCGTTGTTCTGACCTAAGTAACTTTCTTCATTACTGAGCAAGACAACTACATTCATAACGAAGCTCTTAACTTTATCTGACGTTTTGGATTCGGCTATTAGTTGCTATAGTGTTACTTATAATGCGTCTTGATTGCAAAAATTTTAATGCACATGACCGGTTTCAGTTCCTGTAGAACCTGCCCGCATTCGTGGTCGTGCGGTAGCGTTCTCGCTTCCCACGCCCGGGTTCCCGGGTTCGATTCCCGGCGGGGTCTGGGATTTTCTCTGCCTCGTGATGGCTGGGTGTTGTGTGTGCTGTCCTTAGGTTAGTTAGGTTTAAGTAGTTCTAAGTTCTAGGGGACTGATGACCATAGATGTTAAGTCCCATAGTGCTCAGAGCCAGTTCCTGTAGAACGATTTTCAGATCTGAAATGACATTTATACTAATTTACTATTTCACAAATGCAAACCTAATTCATCCTATCCGATCAACATCAAATGTACCACAACGTACCTGCAATTTTGGTTACAGGAGTAACCCGTCCACACACACAGCAATCTTCACATGCTGCGTTACATTAAATTGGTTGGCAGAATGCACGTGATTTATATTAATTACAAAACTCTTACCGACAGGTGGCGTCTCTTACATTTCTTACGTTACATATGAACATACTGTATTAAGTAGATTATTGTAATTTGCTTTTATCTCTAGAAATACTTAGTTACCCACGGCGATGGACATCAGACGACTGAACGGCTCGCAGCACGACACCGAAATAGCAGGAACGACAGAAGCAGACCATGGAGGAAAACAGGTCTACCCAGCGCCACGGATATAGAAATCACCCTTTGTTTTCGATCGTACAAAGATGATAATTTTATTGTGTGTTTTAATTTTGACTAGTACAGATTTTAACCTTGACAACTACAGGTTTTAACTAAGTATTTCTAGAGATAAAAGCAAATTAGAATAATCTACTTAATACAGTATGTTCATATGTAATGTAACAAATGTACCAGACGCCACCTGTCGGTAAGAGTTTTATAATTAATATAAATCACGTGCATTGTGCCAACCAATTTAATGTAACGCAGCATGTAAAGGTTGCTGTGTGTGGACGGGTTACTCGTGTAACCAAAATTGCGTTCTGGTACATTGGATGTTGATCGGATAGGATGAAATAGGTTTGCATTTGTGAAATAGTAAATTAGTATCATTGTCATTTCAGGTCTGAAGTTGTTTCTAGAGGAACCGAAACCTGTCACGTGAATAAACATTTTTGCAATCTAGACAGATTATAAGTAACATTGTATAACCAGTGATTGCCGTATCCCATCAGACATTATGCCTGTTTTTGCAAAATTAGTTTCTAGTTGCATATTGCGGCAGACCGCACGAATATTTGATTCGGGGGAGCAAGCGGCCCGTGGGCTATAATTTGACGACCAGTGGTATATCGCATCGAAGCAAGCTGGCAAGCACAACGAGGAATGTGGCTGAATGAAATTGTCCTCCCACCGTGAAAATGAGAACTTGGTACCAAAAGCAGTCAGTGTACAATCGCCTACGTGTCTGGCGGGCGCTAGCCGCAGTGCCCTACATTCTGACTCGGAGTGTGTCTGCAGCCGCTTACTTTGAGCCTACAATGTGGAGAGACACGCAGCGTTTTCTGGCCAGGCGACAGAAAGCTGGCAGCCTGCAGCGTGCAGCAGTTCCGCTAGGCAGTCAGTAATCCGTGTCCATCCGGCTGTTTTGTGTTTCAATGACGCGTGGAATAAACCTATCTCGAACGCGGCGGCGGAGCACGGAATACGCGGAACGCCAGCAACGAACACGTGCTGCAAAATGCAGGCGACACTTGCAGCTTGATACATTGAGTACCATAGAAGACCTACACAGCTCAACACGTGCTGCAAAATGCAGGCGACACTTGCAGCTTGATACATTGGGTACCATAGAAGACCTACACAGCTCAACACGCGCTGCAAAATGCAGGCGACACTTGCAGCTTGATACATTGGGTACCATAGAAGACCTACAAAGCTCATCACGTCATTATGTGAAAACTGGGGCCAACGAGATGTCTGGCCCTGTGCTGTGCCTCGCAGCACGTGACACTACAGATCTTACGAAACGCAGCTACCGTTTGCTGCAGGAAGTGAGTTACTATTCCACGCCAGTTTAATGCTTTGCAGCAACGCCTTTAAATACATTCAAGCTCTCGATAACAAATGACAAAGTTAAGGACTTTGGTAGGTAACTTTTCATTCACGTACTGATTTCTATCTTGGCCTCAGGCAAGGTAACTAGTGTGGCGCAGTTAGTTCGTTGCGGGGCCCGTATTTCTCGCGGGCCCCGGTGAAAACCAGCATCTCGATTAGCTGACGGGTGGATACTGATTGCCAGCAACTAATCTACGTCTACACTCCGCAAGCCACCTTACGAGACACATATGTCTGACTTTTCTTGGAATGTATGCTCTCTCAATTCTTCAGCAGTTGTACCTTTCTGTGATACACAACGACTCTCTTGTAGCGTCTGCTACCAGAGTTTCAAAAAATGGTTCAAATGGCTCTGAGCACTATGGGACTTAACATCTTAGGTCATCAGTCCCCTAGAACTTAGAACTACTTAAACCTAAGTAACCTAAGGACATCACACACATCCATGCCCGAGGCAGGATTCGAACCTGCGACCGTAGCAGTCCCGCGGTTCCGGACTGCAGCGCCTAGAACCGCACGGCCACCGCGGCCGGCTACCAGAGTTTGGTGAGCATCTCCGTAATGCTCTCGCACTTACTAAACGACCTCGTAAGGAAATCTGCCCTTCTTCGTCGGATCTTTTCTATTTATTCTATTAATCAAACTTGATGAGCGTCTCAAACTTATGTGAAATGCACAAGAAGCGGTCTTACAAGTATTTTACAGTCAGTTATTTCGTGGGCGAATTATATTTCCGTAAGATTCCTTAAATAAATCTCAGTCTGGCACCTGTTCTTCCTGCTGTTTCTTTTGTGCGGTCTACCACTTAAAGTTGCTCCGGACGGTTACTCCCAGATATTTTACGTTCGTTACCATTTTCAGTGATCTTTCGCCAACAGCAGATTCGAATACCAATGGGTCTTCGTATATTTCTTAGCTATGCCTTGCATTTATTTACGTTCACGCTGCTACTGCCTACACTTCCTGCATATCGCCAGTCTTCTGGCGTCCTTCTTGTAAACAATGGAAGCATTTGAGAACAGCTTCATGGCACTACCAACACCTTATCCACTAGATCGTTTATACAGGGTGTTTCAAAATATTTCCATCAAACTGCTAAGGATGATAGATCACGTCATGGGAAACAACTGTTGTCAGAGACAGAATTTTCACTGGCACTTCCTGGTGACGCGAGGCGTCTTTTTCTTGAATTCCTGGTCCTGGGTCGACGAGATTCCACTGAACTGTCAAGCTCTACTAATGCCGTGTGCTGCATCTGAATGCTGCCTCTACCAGTAAACAGACAGAGATTTTCAAAAAGGAGGCCCAGATTTTAGTCACAAATCTGATCCAATATTCCGTATCTTCTTCACTAAACGACGGTACAGAAATGTACCGAGCGCCTTCCGATACAGAAGGGACACAGCATCCGCCTGGGTTCTTTAGTCTACGATATTTTGAATCTTAAAGACTAACAGAGCGGACTGTGTGTTGAAATACGTCTGTTTACAGAAAGGCATTTCCACTTTTCAGCCTGGCTGTGATAAAATCGCTGTCATTCGTACCACTTCCCGCAGATTTCGGCTGTTTGCCATTTTCAAGCTTATACTCCTATACGCGTAAATTTACGCCATCACTCTTTGCGGGCGTATATAAATGTACATTTTTTATTTCAACACGTAGGCTCGTAGAAGGCACGAGTGAGAACAATGTTCCGCATTCATCAACGCTGTAAAATAAAATTACTGCCGTAGTGGCACACCTACATAAACATAAAACTCATAATACATCGCACAGAACACTGCTCCAGCCAGGTAGTTGTTCGGTTGAGTCTCGGTCACGATATTAGCTATAGTACCTTCCGGTTTCTGCCTAGAAACATCCTGGAAGTTTCAACTTCTGAGTAATATCACAGCAATTTTGCCAAGTGTACGTATGCATTAATCATACACACACGCACCGACTTGAAAAAGCGTCCAAAAGCTTTCCATGATGGACAGAAGTCAATATCACGTGATACTCTAAGGCATTTTAAACGAGAGGCTTAGACGGTTGCAAGAGAGCGGAGCAATTTGTTTGGTAGGCTGCTGATAAAATGAGATCCGCAGTAAGAATCCGTAATTACAGAGACCTTAGCGCCAGACCGGTTGTCTTGGCACTGACCCAAAGTCTCCGTTTCGCCCACGACGTATAACATACAGACATCATTTTCTTCATTATGGCCTGAGAACCGTGCGCCTGCACGGAAATGCAACAACAAGGCAAAGGGAAGAAAACAGAATCCCAGAAGACTGGAAAAAAGGATTATCACCGCATTGTTCAGGAAGGGAAACCGAAGGGCCGCCACACTAAAACTAATAGACAATTCTGAGAGGAATGGGACTTAGGAGGAGGAGAAAGAGAGGGGAAGTAACATGGTTTCAGGGAGAAACATAGCACTATGGACCTCATTTTTGCATTAAGATTACTGGAAGAAAGGTACTGGGAACATGGTGAGAATATTGCGAGTACATTTTTCGACACTGAAATAGCCTATGGTAGTGTCCCTCGAAACAAGATCTGTAAATGCTTATCAGATATAAAGATGGCGAAGTATTCAATTGGAAAACTAAAGATATTTAGGAGAATGGCTACACCCTGTCCAGACAGGCAGTGAACGATCGAAATAGTTCGACACAAAGCGGATATCCAACAGGGATGTCCCCTATCGCCATGCATATTCGTAATAGTAATGGACAATATTATAATATCTTTCAAGGAAATGGACAATGAACCTAATGACCTAGTATTCACTGACATTGTTGTGCTACGGGGAGAAATAGAAGTTGAGATTCAGAAAAAACTGACAAAATGAAACAGTATATTTACAAATTTTGGACCGAAGATACACAACACCAACACGTGGAATGATCAGCAAGAAAGGAAAAAGCTCGAACGAAATTACAATCAGAACGAATGAAATTATGGTAGGTTTCCCATTTCAGATACGTCGAAAGTACAATTTCAAAATACATTGTTAACCAGATAATATTTCACGTGACACAGAGAACACGCAGTTTTTAAAATCAAGTCATAGCTCCTCTAAGGGACTGCAAAATACCACACAAAGCAAAAGCAACAAAGTACCTCACATTCTTTGTGTCATTTCTCACTTAGATTAAGAGACACGTACCCTTCTGACAAGGGGCTACAGCAGAATTCAAACGACATAAAATACACTGATAAAAACTATGAATTAAACTACAGCCGTTCAAAGAGACGTGAAAAGGAATGTAGGCTAATCGTCATCGAAATTCCTATTCCTAGTATAATAAGGTACGTAGACTGCAGTAGAAATGTACATTGCGAGAATGGACGAAAAAAGAGAATCGATAAAACAGTTCGAAACAAATGTTAAAGGCAAAAATCAAGCGGAAATCCTGAAATACGCTAGACAGATACAATGAAATCAGACGCGAAGGGGAGAAAATAGCGAGCGATTGTTCACCACACGCGGGAAACTGGAAGTGGGAAATTATATTGATGATGATGATGACGACGGGATAATTCAGGAAAACATGGCACACAGGACAAAAAAAATGGCTCTGAGCACTATGGGACTTAACATCTATGGTCATCAGTACCCTAGAACTTAGAACTACTTAAACCTAACTAACCTAAGGACAGCACACACATCCATGCCCGAGGCAGGATTCGAACCTGCGACCGTAGTGGTCACGCGGTTCCAGACTGAAGCGCCAGAACCGCACGGCCACACCGGCCGGCCACACAGGACATCCGACAGCATGTGAGAGGTGGATACAAGAGAATGTAATGAGAATGTAATGTTGGTGGCTGATTGATTTTCCTCCATCGCGATGTGGTCCACATCTCTATACTGCTGGGAGGGGAGGGGGGTTGAGGGGGGGGGGGGATGTGAGGGCACTGCGTCGTACACATAAATTCGCGTAACAGTCAGCACATCTCTGATGCTGTTACACGTAGTCCTATATTTTTCTGTGCATTAATTCTGTTCCGAAAGTGTCTAGCGACATTATAATCCATAGCGAAACGCTATGTACAATTCATTTAGATTTACTGAAATGAAAAGACTGAATAAATAGGGATGAAATAAATGAAGATGCAAAAACATGAAATGATTGAGAAATGCAGACTCTTCAGTGCAATAATAAATAGGGATGAAATGAAGGAAGATGCTACAACATAACATGAAATGATTGAGAAATGGTGACTCCAATAAATATCTCGTAACGAATGAAAATTTGTGCGAGACTAATATCTTATCATATCATAGCATTTCGACTATTTCATCCGCATTGACTCCGTTTGTTTCACTTCAGTAAATTTATTTTGTATAATCCGTACGACAGCTGAAGTCAAGGAGCTCCATAAAAATTTTCTCCTTGTGTCTATCGCCACACTCGTGTTTTCTGCCTCAGGAGTCTCTTAGAACTTCTTCACAGCCTTAATTCTTTTGATGATTATTACGTAATCTAAACAACTATTAAAACATCGTACATGACATAGTTCAGTTTAACTTACACGTAATTTATTTTCGTAGCATTTAAAAGTATTGAAGATTAGCTATATTGAACTGTACAAACGTAATTGTAGAGGTAGCCTAATAAAAGGAGTTGTTCCTAGTTAAACAAGTGATTGAGTATCATCAATAGTTCACTGACAGACTGCAAATCACGAACTTTTGTAATGACTGTATACAGCGTAACATACTAACTGCACTCTTTTAAGGTTAACTGCCGACTGACTGACACAGAAGTATCTGTGCTGAATGACTGGCGACGAGTGACTGATGCTTTGTTCGTGATATCAGTTTAATGATGTGCGTAGGACAGATATCATAAAAAATTAGAACATAAAGCTACGACATATTTAAGACATTCGCGTGAAAGTAAAAATTAAACAATCGCATTACATATAGAAATAATTTGTTTACCCATTAGATATATCTTTGTAAACTGGTATAAGTAATAAATGGTTCAAATGGCTCTGAGCACTATGGGACTTAACTTCTGAGGTCATCAGTCCCCTACAACTTAGAACTACTTAACCCTAACTAACCTAAGTAAATCACACACACCCATGCCCGAGGCAGGATTCGAACCTGCGACCGTAGCGGTCGCGCGGTTCCAGACTGTAGCGCCTAGAACCGCTCGGCCACCTCGGCCGGCTGGTATAAGTAATAGTTCTGTTTGATGGGGGTAAGGTTTTCACGAATTTGTATCTACAAAAGCCAGCCAAGAATATTCTGCAAAGTGAAATTTTCAAAACCTGAAAATTTTGTTACCTAACATATTATTTTAGTGCGAACATACATTTTTGAAACAGAAAAACTGGGGCTACAGACCTACAATACTGTATTACAGTTTAAGATTCGACCACTCTAGAAAATGATAATTTTAAATAGGAGTAACTTTGAAAATAATAAGTTTTAGAAAAATTACAATGTTTGTTTGAAAGAACCGAGTGAAGATTATCAAATAAGTTATGCCAGTCCTAAGACAAACGGTTATCAGCATGGTCGAATTTTTCAGTGGAAGTGGTTTTACGTGAACGTGAAATTGTGAACTTTTTACCGAAATAATAACTAATTATAACACTATTAGCAGTAGCCTGAAAACTATAGAATGAATAATAAAGCTTAGCAAAAGGCAGTGGGAATAATAAATTATCGATTTTCTGAAATGATTATGTGTCTGAAATGTATCAGAAAAGACAATAAAATGTTTATTTACGTTGTGGAATTATAGCAAGCGCAACTATTCCGCCTTTCTAGGTTTCAAATGGAGCAAGTCATACATAAGCCATATGAGAGCCTTTTGTTGTAATAAACGGAAATCATAAATGTAACTATTAGTGACCATGGAAATTTGAGTCAGGGCTGTATTAGATATTCTCAGATACCCTAATGGATAACGCGTCTGCTCATGATTTGCATAAACTGTACAGTGCAAGACCTGTCCTTCCCCACGGTTTCAGGTAACTAAATGTAAAATCTCAGCTGCTTGTGAGTGTGTGGGGGGAGAATATTTCGAAGACCACTTCAAAACAACAACGTTACCCCTACGGCAGTCAGACATACGCCTTAAAGAGATGTTACAGCCCACTGTATAGCATTGTACCTTAAAGAGGCTCATAAATCTTTACTTGACAACTGAATACAATTCCCAAGAACTCATTCAGAACCTGCAATTGACACACATTATTCCACCATTCCAAAGAGTGCTTGGCCGTCAACGAAGTGAATAGCAAGCTGGAAAAAATACAGCTTTAAGAATCGGATAGAAACGAGATTCATCGTCCAGGAGCCACCAGAAATACAGAAAAATACTTCTAGGCCAGGTTTGATATCTCGGATACGAGAAACTTGATAAGAAATTATAAACAATGTGATAGCCACAGATGAATATTTGAATGAAACAAAACGTGTCTCATCTCCAGTATGTAAAATTTATGATCAAGTGGCCACAAAAGAACAGAACTAAGATATGAAATGAATCCAAAAGAGAGGAGCTATAAGAGCGAGATCCATCGAAACGCAAATACTGTTGGTCAAATGTTCATGCTCGATTGAACATGGGATCATAATACAGAAATAATATTTTCTGATTGTTATTGGTTTTTCTAGTAAATAGTGAAGAAACATCAACATCAATTTGAACCAATATAAAATATAGGACATCATAAACAAATAATCCACACGATGTACACTATGTGGTCGTAAGTATCCGAACACCTCTAAAAACATACGTTTTTCATATTAGGTGCATTGTGCTGTCACCTACGGCGAGGTACTCCATATCAGCGACCTCAGTAGTCATTAGACATCGTGAGAGACCAGAATGGGGCGCTCCGCGGTACTCACGGACTTAGAACGTGGTCAGGTGACTGGGTGTCACTTGTGTCATACATCTGTACGCGAGATTTCCTCACTCCTAAACATCCCTAGGTTCACTGTCTCCGATCTGATAGTGAAGGGACACGTACAGTACAAAAGCGTACAGGGCGACATCGTCTGTTGACTGACAGAGACCGCCAACAGTTAAGAACCTCGTAATGTGTAATAGGCAGACATCTATCCAGACCATTACAGAGGAATCCGAAACTGCATCAGAATCCACTGCAAGTACTATGACAGTTAAGCGGGAGGTAAGAAAACTTCGATTTCACGATCGAGCTCATAAGCCACACACCACGCCGGTAAATATCAAACGACGCCTCGTTTGGTGTGAACATTGGGCGACTGAACTGTGGAAAAACGTTGTGAAGAGTGACGAATCACGGTACACAAAGTGGAGATCCGATGGCAGTGTGTGGGTACGGCGAATGCCCGGTGAATATCATCTGCTAGCATGTGTAGTGCCAACAGTAAAATTCTGAGGCTGTGATGTTACGGTGTAGTGGTGTTTTTCATGGAACCTAGTTGTTTCGTGTAGCACAATCACAGCACAGGCCTACACTGATGTTGTAAGCACCTTCTCGCTTCCCACTGTTGAAGAGTAATTCGGGATGGCGATTGCATTTTTCAACACGATCGAGCACCTGTTCATAATGCACGGCCTGTGGCGGTGTAGTTACAAGAGAAGATCATCCCTGTAATGGGCTGGTCTGGACAGAATCCTGACCTGAATCCTGTAGAACATCTTTGGGATGTTTTGGAACGCGGACTTCGTGCCAGGCCTTACTGACCGACATCGATAGCTCAGCTCAGTGCAGCACTCCCTGATGATTGAGCTGCCATCCCCCGAGAAACGTTCCAGCACTGATTGAACTTATGCCTGCGAGAGTGGAAGTTGTCATCAAGGCTGAGGGTGGGCCAACACTGTATTGAATTCCAGCATTACCGATGGAGGGCGCCACGAACTTGTAAGTCATTTTCAGCTAGGTATCCGGATACGTTTGATCACGTAGTGTACAA
This sequence comes from Schistocerca piceifrons, assembly GCF_021461385.2. NCBI lineage: Eukaryota > Metazoa > Arthropoda > Insecta > Orthoptera > Acrididae > Schistocerca > Schistocerca piceifrons. Next base: position 276,006,505 of record NC_060144.1, read on the forward strand.
GCAAAAGACGCATAATATTTTTTAGTTATTTTAAACCACGACAGAAGCGTTTTTATTTATTTTTCGTCTCCCAGTTTCAATTAGAAGGGTTCAGTGATCTTGTCAGTTTGTTGTATAAATGAGAAGTAATGACGGAGTAATCCACCCGGGAACGCAGTCTAAGCGAGAGAAATGTCATGTCTATAAAGTCAGAAAAGACGTGTGATCAAAAGAAAAAATTGGCTAGGGGTGAGTAGGACTAACGCACTGAGGGTTCCGTGCAGACTTACGTATACAGATACTTCATTCATTCCGGGAATCGAGGGTCTCGACAATTTTTGCCTGTTGTCGTCATTGATACTGGCAAAATATCGGCCCCAGGGATTCCAAGACTTCTGAGAATGTTGTGATTTCAATTTTGAAGTCGGATAGAAAATGAGAATAGCAATACTTTTTCCTGTGATGTAATTACAAATTTACAATTTTCTCTTTCTTCCTATACTTGTATTGTGAAACCTTGCTTCTTGTCAAATTTCATGATGCTAGACTAGCGGGAAGTACCCTACAGGTTTTGATGAGTGAGTTTGCGAGCACTGAAATATGCGACATAACTGGCCGTATCTTTTGACTCCACTGACCTAAAAGCTTCTCTATTTTACACCGTCAAGGGATCGGAGACCTTAAAATGTGACATGAATTTCAGCTTGTTATATCTACCTGTTCCTAAGAGAAAGGGTTTCGAACAGTCGGCCAGAGAGACAGGCAGTCAGACAGATAACAAAGTGATGGTATTAGTCGAAAACAATGATAATGCACCTGGGAGTGAGAGTCTTTCGGTCGGCTTAGCGTGAGTCAGTGCGTAATCGGTGTCGGTAGTACGCGCACAACTGTCTTTGAAGCACTGACAATGCGATGCGTGTCGCATAGTCATCACTGTACTTCCCGAATGAGATTTTCACTCTGCAGCGGAGTGTGCGCTGATATGAAACTTCCTGGCAGATTAAAACTGTGTGCCCAACCGAGACTCGAACTCGGGACCTTTGCCTTTCGCGGGCAAGTGCTCTACCAACTGAGCCACCGAAGCACGACTCACGCCCGGTACTCACAGCTTTACTTCTGCCCGCGATTTAAGGTCCCGAGTTCGAGTCTCGGTCGGGCACACAGTTTTAACCTGCCAGGAAGTTCATCGCTGTACTTGCTTACTGTAACGTCACCGCATGTGTCCGATAACGGGTAAGTGCAATAATATCGTGGCTGAGTAGTATAAGGGTTCTGTTTGTACAGACTGAGGTACGGTACCATAAAAGTGAATTGATTGTTCGCGAAATCCAAATGAATCAAATGGCTCTGAGCAGTATGGGACGTAACATCTGAGGTCATCAGTCCCTTGAACTTAGAATTATTAGTACCAAACTAACCTAAGGACATCACACACATCCATGTCCGAGGCAGGATCCGAACCTGCGACAGTAGCAGTCGCGCGGTTCCGGACTGAAGCGCCTAGAACCGCTCGGCCACAGTGGCCGGCGCGAAATCTAGTAAATCAAGTTTGCAGCGCCAGTTTGAAACAAATTTTCGTTACGAGTGACATATTCACGATTTTCACAACATTTTTATTTTGTCCATACATTCAACTTAATCTGAAAATATAAACGATTCGCGCTGTGTATTTCAAAACATTTGTTTGCTATATAAACAGAAGTTCAGAGTGGTAATACGAAGTTAAGCGCTGTCGTGCTTCGCTAACACTTGGGTGGGTCACTGTCTGGTCTGCCGGGCGCTATTGGCAAGCGGGGTGCACTCAGGCTTTGTGGGCCAATTGAGGAGCTAGTTGACTGAGAAGTAGCGACGCCCGTCACGAAAATTGATCACATGTCCATCCGTACCCGCATACGGGTGACGCTTAAGACATGAGGATGACACGGCGGACGGTCGGTGCCGTTAGGCCTTCAAGGTGTGTTCGGAGGGTGTTTGCTTTTATATGATCAGAAACACTCGAATACCCCAGTGTAATGAGGAGTTAACCACTAGATGTCAAGAAAGGCGGACTCACCAGTATTATAAGGGGTTGGGATATTGTATTTTCAGAAGAGATGCGGTAAGAGCAGAATGGGTCGGTCTGGTGACACGAGCAGTAATTGTGCCGTGTGCCAGCAATCCTTGCGATTTGTCATCTAGTATCGATCCTTCCGCTTCTGTTGTTCGAACTTCCGAGTACCAAGGCGGCGGTGCCTGCTGAGGAAAGGCACAGGCAGTACAGCGGAGAGAATCGCGAGGGGAGGAAGTGCGAGTGCTGTGTGCGGACCTTGGCTATCAGCGGCTTGTTGATAGCTGACGGAGCTAACTATAGTCACTGTCTCCCATTTATAACTAATACACAGCCTAAATTTAGGCCTTAATTGCGCAAATATCTCAGAAATGAGGACTCGAGTCATTTGAAATTTGTGCGATTTACGTATTTTCTAACCCCACCGCTGAAACAAAATGGTTGAAATGGCGCTGAGACAATGGGACTTAACTTCTGAGGTCATCAGTCCCCTAGAACTTAGAACTACTTAAACCTAACTAACCTAGGGACATCACACACATCCACGCCCGAGGCAGGATTCGAACCTGCGACGGTAGCGGTCATGCGGTTCCAGACTGTAGCGCCTAGAACCGCTCGGCCACCCCGGCCGGCGCAGAACACTTAGAAAATGCAATAGGTTTACTAAAGAGACAGCTTACATTGCGGCTTGTACATCCTCTTCTGGTGTCCTGCTATGCTGCACGAGATCCGCATCATACAGGACTGAGGGAGAACTTCGAAAAAATTCAATGAAGGGCAACTCGTTTTGTATTATTGCAAAACAGGGGAAAGAGTGCCACCGTATGATACGGGAATTGGACCGTCAGTCATTAACAACAAAGACTTTTTTTGCGGCACGATCTTGTCATGGAATTTCAATCACCAACTTTCTCCTCAGAGCGTGATGGGGTAATTTCATCAGCTGTGAGAATCTTTGATTTCATTGTAATTATTTGGATTTATAAAAGGCTCTTTTTTTCTTTCTAACAGCTGAATGTGATCGTTGCCTTGTCCTTGCCAAACTGAGCGACGATCGTCCTGGCAAATTCTGTGGTCTACGCACGTAGCCTGTCATTATTGGTTATAAGGTAGGTGTCTCTATTATCTATTTTTAAATAATATGTTAACAATTTAGAATTTCGACTGGACGATTACTTGTGTAGCTTGCTTAATTTTCGATAGCATAGCTGCAGGATATAAATGAGACGGTTCGCGACTTAGCACTTAAGACAGTTAGAGAGCTTGGACAAATGGAGTAGAAGTGATAGATAAACTCGCCAACACAGGCTCCTCTATCCCTTTTCTGTTACGGTGGTAATCAGCAATCATAAAACTGTTCAAAAATGTTGACCATGGAGCACCGTACAACTTTGTTTTTATAGGCCCATGCATTTGAAGAGGTGAGGGTGGGATGAGTAAGAGGAACAGTAGCTACGCATAACAGTCGAGAAGTTGAACCACAATTTCAGCCTGCTAGCAGTTATGGGCTGTTGTGGATTTTCTTTTATATGGCTAGAAAGTGGGGGTCCAAAGTCTTAGTATGTTAGTGGTGTGAATTGGATAGTTGTGGTTTGTGGGGAAAGGTCTTATGGATGGAAAGCTCTGGCGGGCTATCCTCTTTGCCTGGGTTTTTGAAGGGTTCATGGAAATATACTCCTGGATGCACCTGAAGATGAAATTATCGAGTTGAGGTATGGATGATCTTTGGAAAAGACAGCAGTGATGTCATTAGCGTATTGTAATAGGTACACAGGAGTTAAAAGGAATCGTAAATCGTATTTTCTATTATTTTTCCTTTGTTACAGTTTCATTCCGTTGACTCTAACAGGCGAGTATGGTCTGGCAAAGGTACAATTTCCGTTCTTCAACCAGAAAAATACAAAACGAATAGTTATAAAAAATAATAGAAAGATAAGATTTTTCACATTGTTGTCAAACGATTTAACACTCGCACTCCTTTGAAAGAAGGACTGATAAAACTGGTGAAGCACTTGCACTGGAATAGTATAATTTGGGGGGGGGGGGGGGGAGACCTTGAGTGGTTCTGGTGGAGTAAGCTGTGGAGTATCAATAAAGAAAGAGGTTTGGTATCTGGGAATGGGCATAAAAGAAGGATGGGTGGTAGGGAAACATGGTACTTGGTGTGGGTGTAGCTAGGCTAGTATGGAGGTCTTGTCGTGGTTATGGGTAGAAAAAGTAGGAGAGGACGGGAAGGGAACACGTGGTTATATCATAGGAACATGGCACAGCTTACTGCCTGGGTTTTGGATGCATATGTATGGTGGATAGAAGGCACGAAACACGACGCACGTTTTAAGCTATAGAAAAGAGCTATAAGCATAATAACTCGAAGTAGTAGTTGGCCTCATTGCAAAGAGCTATTTTGAAAACTGGGCATCTTTACTGCACCAAGTGAGTGAATCTAAAAATATATGGTGCATATCAGGGATAATATTGCTAGCTACTCTACTAATAGGTCTGTACATAATCATGGAACAAGAGCCAGTGTGGACTTACAGTTACCAAAGAAAAGCTCAAAACGGTATTTTTCTATCAGTGAATAAAATTGTGTAATAAATTGCCCAAGGAAATGAGAGACATTGTTAAAATACATATCTGTTCAAAAAGCCAGCTAAACCATTCTTCGTATGTAACGCATACTATCTGTAGCGTTTTAATACGTGATCATGGTCTACTGCTTTCGGAAGAAAGTCTTCAGGATTTAAAGTGTACGGTGGTAACGTCTTTGTAAACGCAGTACTTCTCGGGTGGAAAGAAGAGAGGACTGGAAGGAAACATGGATATTACTTCAATGTTGGTAGCCCAAGAATTGGTTGTCCGAACAGGCTGGACTTGTCGTAAGGGCCATAGCACTATCAACGGGTGTCCTTTGCGTGTGCGGAGTTGAAGAGCTATTAGGAGATATTTGTGTGTAAATAAAAAAAAAACATTGTATAATAGGACCAATGGAATGAGGAGGTACAGATGTTACGAGGATGGTGTTCGCTCTGCTCGGCCAACCTGATTTGGATTTCCCATGGTTTTCCTAGATGACTCCAGACAAATGCCGGGATGGTTCCTTCATCAAAGCCACGACCTACCAGCTGTCCTACCCATATAGAGCATATTTAAGTGTGCTACGTATATGTATATTTTAGCTACTGATTTTTATTGCATTACTATGTTTTTATTGTATTACTGTGTTTTAGTGTATCATTGTGAGATGATCCTTGGATGAAATAAATAAATAAAATAATAAACAAATCTCTTAAGAAACCACTGGTTGCGCCAGGAGGTGAAATATTAATGATATAGTTGAAGGGAGTATAGAATTTCCGGAGGGTGGGACACAGAGTTACTAGGGAGGCTTTGTCATAGGCCTGCTGGAGTAAATGGATAGGAGGCGATGGCTTGGCTATGTCAGCTGTGTGAAGGATGTATTGGGATTAGGAAGGAACCTCAGGGCACTACTGCTACGGGTTGGAAGATAACGGAACTGGTGTTGATTTCTGTGACAAAGTATAAGTGGTTGAATAGAAAGGCTGCAACAATGCGGATATAATTAATTGCTTGTGCGTAGGTCTGGAGTTTGAATAGGAAACTAGAATGTCATATATGGCCATGGTATTTTTTAAGGCCAAGTTATACGAAAATGGCTGAGCCGTGTGGCTCGATCAGCGATATCCCCACCGCCGTATGGGTGCCGCCACCTACCGGGCAGATTGGGCAGCGAGCGGTAAGCTCTAGAAAGTAGCATGGGACTTTGCTTTGGGACGCCTAGCAATGATGTGTTAGCACAGTATGAAATTCAACTTTTACACAACGACACAAGCTCAGCACAATAGGCTGTGGTGTGGTAGGACTGGACCAAGTGACACATCAGGTAATCACCATCGACAGTTGCACTGAACTTTTCTTTGGCAGATTTAAACAAGACAAATAACAAAAAAAACCATCAAAACATTTTTAAAATTACCACACAACTTTAAAACCACCATTTAGGGAGGCCACTTAGGAGTCACCAAGACTATTGCTAAGATTCGGGAGCGTCTAACCTAGGCGACAGTGTATAAGGACATTCGTAGATTAGTAGAGCAATGTCACGTTTGTAAAGGGTCCAAGCCCAACTCTAATGCGAGAAGAGGTTGCTGCAATCTGCCAGTGAGAATGCACCAATGGACCAGGTGTTCATTGATTATATTGGACCATTGCCGAGAATGCGGAATGGCAGTAGATATTTTTGGCAGTGGTGGATGCGTTCACAAGCTTTGTATGGTTCACCCTTAGTAGTGGAATAACAGCGGGTTTACCCATTCGCCACATTACTAACATTTTTTCGATCTTTGGTCCACCAAGGTCGCTTGTTAATGATAACGCCCCTGCTTTCGTGTCGCAGCAGTTCAGGAAATTTTGTTTCGAAAGTCATGTCACCGCTATTCCCTAATACCCGCAACCTTCATTTGCGCAGGGAGTGAATCGCCATCTTAAGGCCTCTCTCATACCCTTCCACCAGACGTCGCAGCGAAGATGGGACGAGACGATCCCTTGGTTGAACTAAGCCTTCAACTCTGCCCGCCACGAAGCGAGTAAGGCTGCCCCTCTCTCTCTCTCTCTGATGTTTAGTTATCTTGTGAACTCCCCACTCGCCAATTTGTGGTCCATCAATGATTTATTGGCAGAGGAGGTGACCAGCGAGCAGAATTGGAAACGTGCCACGGAAAATATCGAACTTGCACACCGGAAAGCGCTACAATGAAGGGCGCCGTCCATTTAAGGTCCAACCAGGGGCGACAGTTTTCATTCGTAATTTTGCGGCAAGGAGCAAGGAAAAGACAAAATCTCGAGCAAGATATCACCACGTTCGTGGGACCCTGAAAGGTGTTACGGGTCTTGAACCTAGTCAGTTTGCTGGTTCGGAATAATCGGACGGGGGAAACCTCACGGGTTCACATCTCTAAGGTCAAGGGAGGGAGCTAGCTCTCGTCTCTTGTCTTGGACGAATCTGGGATGGTTTCCGGTTTTCTGAGGTGGAGGATGAGCCGTGTGGTTCGATCAGCGATATTCCCGCGGCCGGTATGGGTCATCTTTCCGGTGGTGTGCGCAGAGCGCGCAGAGGCGTCACCTACCGGGCCGATCGGGGAGCGAGCGATAAGCTCCAGCAGGTAGTGTGGGACTTTGCTTTGGGACACCTAGCAGTAACGTCGTTTGCCAAGTCTAGCGGCGAGTACAGGTGCCGTGCGAGGCAGCAGGAAGAGCACATCTAAAAGGGGCTGTTTAGCCGGGTGACGGCGCCGTAGGAAATGGTTCAAAATGGCTCTGAGCACTATGGGACTTAACACCTGAGGTCATCGGTCCCCTATAACTTAGAATTCCTTAAACCTAACTAACCTAAGGACATCACACGCATCCATGCCCGAGGCCGGATTCGAACCTGCGACCGTAGCAGTCGCGCGGTTCCGGACTGCAGCGCCTAGAACCGCGTGGCCACCGCGGTCGGCGCCGTAGGAAATATCGCCAGCGTGGAAGCAGTCACCTTACTGGGAAGCCGTTGGTGTATTTCGCTTGCTACATGTCTCCTAACAACGGGATCTGCGGCGGCTGGCTTCGTCGAACAAGCAAGAGGGTAACGGCCTTGCTTGTGCTGTAAATTGTGGCCGGAATCGACTACTGGGTTCTGTGCTGTTGACTTCATTTTCTTGACTTGCCGTTGCTACTCCTACTGAGCCTGTCCTCGAATGTTTTTAATTTCAACTTGCTTAGTACGCAATGTTCTAGTGAGAGTTGCATGTGATGTGATGATTAACATTTACTATGGCCTGCAGTGCTGATACATTCTGTTTGTAGATTGTTACTGCCAGTGTTTGACCGTCATTGAAAACAGTTTGGCTAGTTCTTGCCTAAGTGCCGCCTGGTTATTGTATTTGTATCACACGATCTAGTCTGCTCGCGGCTTAATGTATAATTGGCGTTAAACACATAAGATAATAGATTTGTACTGCTTAGCTGATGTTGATTAATAGGTTGATTAATTCTACAGATGATGTGCTGTAGTGAATTATTGTGTTTCTAGTTACTTAACGCAGATGTCAGTCTGTTGTAGATACCCACTAGTTCTGGAATTTTTCGTACCTATTCGTGACTGTTGCTGCTTCCGTTTGGGGGTCCATGCCGAGCCTGTATTGGAAACAGCTGAGTCTGTTGAATCCCACGAGGTTCCTTGGTCACATGAAATTTTATATTTTATATCCCACATTGTACGGTGCCTGCCATTTAAGTAACGTGGTTGTGTGCCATTGATATCTGATTTGTTGTTGCCTATACTCTGAATTACTTTGTTACCAATCACTGCAGTAACGAAAGACTACATTTTCTCCTTAAATTTTAGTAAATTGTTCTTGAGGTTGATCATAGTTTTTGAGAAATAATTTTTAACTAATTTCACCAAGTGTGTAATAGGCCTTGAGTGCCGTGGTTTATGAATGTTTAAATTTTGAAGTAACTTGCACTCACCTTAATGGTAATTTTAAAGATGTGTGGTAATTTAAAAAATGTGGTGATGGTTTTGTTATTTGTCTTGTTTAAATGTGCCAAATAAAGTTCAGTGCAACTGTCGATGGTGATTGCCTGATGTGTCACTTGGTCCAGTCCTACCATGCCCAAAACCTATTGCTCTGAGCTTGTGTCGTTGTGTAAAAGGTTGAATTCCATGCTGTACCAACACATCAATGGTGGTTTTTAGATTATTGAACTGATGGAACAGAAAATAAGTGAAGTAGATGAATTAGTCGTGAGAGAAGAAGTATGGACAGAAACCATACTGATTAACAGGCAGGGATAACTGCTGGTTCAGCTGAAGTTCGATTCGAAGATTTTTCTAAACACCAAGTTGAGGCTGACGGGGAGACAGAAGGAGATGTTGCTGGGAGATTTGTTGGATTTAGATGTGGGAATTTTTTCAGAGCTCAGAATAGCAACCTGGGTGGATTATAACAGTGTAGAAGGTGGCAAAGTTCACTGGGAAGAAATGCAAGCAGGAGAGCTTCTGTAAAGTTTGGAAGGTAGGAGACGAGGTACTGGCAGAAGTAAAGCTGTGAGGACGGGGCGTGAGTCGTGCGTGGGTAGCTCAGTTGGTAGAGCACTTGCCCGCGATAGGTAAAGGTCCCGAGTTGGAGTCTCGGCCCTGCACACAGTTTTAATGTGCCAGGAAGTTTCAATGCAAGCATTATTTCAGGTGTCTGTACGTGATGTAATCATGACTGGGAATAGTGTGGAAATTCTTATGAAGTATCTGTTTTATTTGTTGTGCTGTAATTGTTCTCTACATACTGGAATCCAAGAGCAAGGGCTGGGGCAGTGGTATCGGCACGTTCATGGCCAGTTCGCAGTAAGTGGGGAGCCATCCGGGACTGTAAAAGTAGGATGTAAAGTGGTTTTCTTTGCTTAGACTATCAAGCGAAATGGAGAGGGTACTACAGAGCAGCGTTGTTGCCGGTGAGGTGAAAGCTTCCCATTACATTGAGGACTGTGGTGCTGAGATTGGCTGATGTTTGGCGCCAATCCCGACCATTGTTTGCATTTTTAGATATCTAATGTGTCCCTTTATTTGCCGGTGGCGTGCGAATGTGTCTGAAGGATGAATCAGCAGGGCCTCACGCTATCGTTTCGTAATAAATGGCGTGTGACGAGGACCTCCCGTCGGGTAGACCGCTCGCCGGGTGCAAGTCTGTCGATTTGACGCCACTTCGGCGACTTACGCGGCGATGGGGATGAAATGACGACGATTAGGACAACACAACACCCAGTCTCTGAGCGGAGAAAATATCCGACCCAGCTGGGAATCGAACCCGGGCCGGTAGGATGGACAGTCTGTCGCGCTGACCACTTTTTTTTTAATCACAAATGTAAAGAAACAGGGATACAGGGATGTTGTTTTTATTTATATATTTATTTATTTTCCATAAAGATCACTTTTTTAAGAGGAACATGTAAATCATTTCATGGTATAGTATGTGCATTATATATGGAGCGGTGAGAGAAGCGTGAGGGTCATTATCAGCTGTCAAATGTGCACACCGACTGCACCCGGCACGTCCCAACTGCGTGGGGGGTCGAGGAAGACTGCCTGAAGATAGTTGGCAAAGGTTTTCCAATAGTGTGACCATCTATGAACCTCATTGTGGGCTTGCTGCAAGAAATACCAAAAGTCCAGTCTCGACTTGGCAGCATCCCCATAGAGGTACGCGATCGTCCAACCCTTGACCCAGATGATCGAGTGTGATTTAGTCGCCGGAAAGTGATCACTCTCCGGATGTAAGAAGGAAGCAGGTGTAATATGTTGCGGGGTCACACGGAGGTAGCAAACCACTATCTGTCTTCCTAGGAGCCATACGTCCTCCACCGCGATACAAGTTAAGCGGTGATGGTCGTCATCCACTTGGTGACATTTCGGGCATAGTGGAGTGTCCACTAGTCCAATTGCATGGAGTCGTTGGTTGGTGTTGAACTTGCCACAGGTGACAGAGAACCACAGTGCCCGAACGAAGGTAGGAAGGAATTTTTGGTGCACATGTCTCCAAATCTTCGGCCAATGCAACTTGGGGTGTTTGAGTATATGACATTACGACTTATCCGTCGTAGCAGCCAAACATAAAAATCCTTCGCGCATGGTGGTCTCGTGCGCGGAAGCTCGTCTCTGATATAGCTAAGTTCCACGATAAATGTTGATACATGCGCAAAATGTGACGTAATGTTGCCCACCGCCACCGGAGGTGTGACGGACTCTGGAACTAGGAGATGTAAAGGAATCACGCCCGCTGCGCCATTGCTTGTACATAGTGGCTAGAAAGAGCGCCGTCGCTCGGCAGTGAACATTCGTAGGTCCGAGTCCCCCCTTGTCCATAGGGAGCGTGAGCGTTTCGTATCGCACCTTGAGGGGCGATCCAATCATCACAAAATAGCCTAGTGCTGATTGAAGTCGAGGTCCGAGCGTGAGTGGTACGGGCAGGATCTGCGAAATATGCACCATTCGAGAAACCACATAAGTGTTCAGATATTCGACTAGCTGCAAAGGATCAAGGCGCCGCAGGAGATGTTGGCGGACCATGTGTAAGTAGGCTGTTTATGTTTTCTCTATGTAAGTAGGCTGTTTATGTTTTCTCTATGTAAGTAGGCTGTTTATGTTTTCTTATTGGCAACGTTACGTAGCGCTCAATATGAAAATCACTGGCTGTGCTGTGTGCAGTCTGTGGCTAGTTTGCATTGTTGTCTGCCATTGTAGTGTTGGGCAGCGGCAGCTGGCTGTGAACAGCGCGTAACGTTGCGCAGTTGGAGGTGAGCCGCCAGCAGTGGTGGATGTGGGGAGAGAGATGGCGGAGGTTTGCAGTTTGTCATGAACTGATATATATATATTATGATTTGTGATGATATTAAGGTAAATACATTGTTTGCTCTCTATTAATATCTTTCATTTGCTAACTACCCCTATCAGTAGTTAGTGCCTTCAGTAGTTTGAATCTTTTATTTAGCTGGCAGTAGTGGCGCTCGCTGTATTGCAGTAGCTTGAGCAGCGAAGATTTTTGTGAGGTAAGTGATTTGTGAAAGGTATAGTTTAATGTTTGTCAGGGCCATTCTTTAGTAGGGAGTTTTGAAAGTCAGATTGCGTTGCTCTAAAAATATTGTGTGTCAGTTTAAGGACAGTCATGTATAATTGTTCTAAGGGGACGTTTCATATGGCGACCCTGCCAGGATACCTCACTGGAATCTTCTGATTTTTTTCTTGTAGTTTGTGTAATTAGTGTAGCTATTGTTTATTGCTAGCGCGTAATTGTAGAGAAAATCTCCTTTGTAGTTGCAGTCTTTCATTGTTGTGCAGTAAAACAGTTTTGGCATGCATGTAGATTTGCACCAAGTATTTCGCAGCTGCAATTAACTAGATATTATTTTCAGTGCTATTTTAATGTGTTCTCTTATTTTTGATCTTCAAATTGTGCTTTTCTTTGTTATCGTGTGAAATACTGTGACAATAATGGCGTGTGAAAAACGTAACACTAGGCTCCAAACTAAACTGAGAAATAATAGTGATGACGAGCGTAGCTTATCAGCGCCGCCGAGTAATGAATTTACTGATGTTCAAAGTAGTAATTTGGTAACTGTGCACAGGGAAATGGAGCGGGCGTCAAACAATGGCGTGGACAGTGAAACAATTAGTGAAGAGGGAAGCATTATCGATCGATCGGTCGGCAATAGCTCGCCTCAGGAAGCCGAAATGACACGACACGATCTCGCAAATACTGTAGATTCAGGTTTTGGGTCATCACCGTTTTCTCAAATAAGTCAAGACACATTTTCTGCTTGTCAAAATGTGAATGTTGTCGGTGCAAATGCACTGCCGAAAAGCGTAGAGAAACAGATTCCAGACACTAATACATTATTATTGCAATTAATGCAACAAATGGGACAAAAGCTTGAAAAGTTAGACACAATGGAACAACACCAGAGACAAACACAGCAACAGTTAGACACAGTGGAACAAAATCTCAAAAAGTTAGACACAGTGGAACAAAATCTCAAAAAGTTAGACACTACACTTGAACAAACACGTGAAGATTTAACCACTGAGTTACATAACATCGAATCGAAATGTCAAAAAGTCTGTAATGACGTAAAAACACAAATTTGTGAGCATTTTCAACCTATTTTTTCGCGGCATGAAAATGCATTACAGAATCACGAAGCAGCCATAAAAGAGCTGCAAACCATTGTTCATGAAAATCTTGAGACCTTGTGGGCTAAATTTGACTCAGTTGCATCTACCGATTCGGTTACGCAACTTGCAAAAGCTCAGGAAAACTTAAAGGACAAAGTAGATACTCTGAAACTTGGTTCAGAAAAACACGCTGAGGAAATAAGTACACTATCAGAGAAAGTAGCCGAACTTTCGGATCAATTCACTAACTTATCTACAAAGGTAGATGATGATCTGAATGACACAAGACCCGTAGCCTTCACTGACACAGAAGAGTATGAACAAATAAGAAAATTCAAACAAAATCAGAATCAAATTAATACACAACACCAAAGAGAAATCCGGGAAGTACAAGATCAGCTGACACAGGTAATACAAGAATTACGTATTTCAGAGGACACTCGCGCTCCAACACGGGAAGAGGGACTTAGAAACACGGAAAAGCTGCAAAATAATAACACAGGGCATTTCGGAAGTAATGAAAGAAATTGGGAATGTGCACCGAATTTTGAGATGGAACGGCCGACACGACCTAACAATGACCGATATGCGACTCGCCGTCATGATGATTTTGACTATAAGCTGTTCATTACTACACGTAAATTCAAAACATTTAAGAATTCTGGCAACGACATTCATCCACAAGCATGGCTCCATCAATTCTCTCATTGTTTTCCTCCCAACTGGTCGTTAGAACACAGATTAGAATTTATGTGTGGCTACTTGGAGAATGAACCAGCTGTAAGAATGCGATCGGTCATTCACGATTGCCACAGTGAAGGAGAATTTTACCATGCCTTCCTCTCAGCATATTGGTCTCAAGCCACACAAGACCGCGTAAAACATGGCATCATAATGATGAAACATTTCGAACAATCTGAATTTTCCAGTCTTGTGAAATATTTTGAAGACATGTTGCACAAGAATCAGTACCTGTCAAACCCATACAGCCCCTCAGAACTCATCCGCATTTGCTTAATCAAATTACCTGAACATTTACGACACATTATTTTGGCAGGGCGTTGCAAAGACGACATTGAAGCATTTCAGGGACTGTTACAAGAATTAGAAATTGACACTGACAATCGCGGAACGCGAAACCAGGAACACAGCAATTACAGGTCACATCCGTCGCAATTCCGCGATGAAAGAAGTAATAACTTTACACGACAAGGCTATTCTCACAACACAAATCGTGACCAAAACAGACACCACCCGTATGACAACCGTTGGCAGAGTAGTAATAACTACAGGGAAAGATCACCTCTCCGTGGTAATGACTATCAGAGAGACAATCAGAGAAACAGACAATATGGGAACCAAAACAATTATTATCAAGGGAGACAGAATAACTTTAGACGCAACGGTCCAGCGCGCAGTTACGATTCAGGGAGAAATTCTCCACCACTTAACCGACAAGAAAGAAACTACAGGAGCTATCGACATGACGACAGACGATATGATCGTAACGACAGACCTGAATTGCATCAGAACTGGCGGGATTCAAACAGAGCAGGGCCCTCTCGTCACGGTGAATTTGTGGAAGTTAGGCCTCCTAATCCCAGTAACGACGCGCGCCAACAAAGGAACAGACAATGACCCGCACCGCAGGCAGCCACCTGCGCCGGCTGGCTCAGAGAAAAATGACATAGACGCTAACCTTGAGAAATATTCCAGTATTCTTTACCGACGTATACCGCACGAGAACTGGGTTGATGTTGAAACTCTGAGTACTATGAAGAGTAAAAGATTGTACCACATTTCAAATGTAAAACCGTTTATTGAAAGATAATCTGCTTTTTAACTTTGTCATTGCCATAAAACTTTTCACTTTACATTACTAGTATGCTTGTCAGACTTAGAATCTGTTAACATACAACAATGTTTGAAGTTAAATATCCAGTCTAGAACCTAGGCAAATTTTTAAACAGAAATTACGAATGCATTGTTATTGTGGACAGACGACACAGTGTTATTGTGTGTGTGCATTCTTGCTTGTTTGTTGCACGATTACGTAACGACTATAAGGCTCACATACTTAGAACATTTACCAGTACTGCTAATGAGATTTTAATGCAACATTTTGGTTTACTTGAAAATACATTCCGGATTTAAAGTACTTTCTGTGAGATACCAGATGAGACAATAGTTAGTTTATGTGACAGCTACACGATTTTTATCATGACGCTACTAATGAGTGACAATTTACAATGTTGCTTTTGCAGTGTATCTGTTTTATATCTGCACAGTTTTCTGAATTCTTCTAGGAAGAAAAACATGTTTTAGTAGTAACTTTTGTGGTATAGCAACAATGAGACAGCCTTTTTCGTGGCATAACAATACGTTACTGTACAGTACTTTCCTCATCACGGCAATAAGCGTAATAACTAAGATATCTATACGTAAAGCATTTCACTTTTGTGTATCATGAGGTAAGTACATTGACTTTAGCAGAACTTTGCTTACAGAGGACGATAACTACGACAGTTCCACAGAATTATCTTACAGCAAGACGCGCATTTAGCGCTACAGGACACGCATTTGAGTGATTAATCTTATACTTAAAACACTTATTTTCAAAGATTTTTTAATTACAAAGAAAGTTTTCCGTGATACATTTCATTCCATTGCTGTAATTTGTAACACCTGAGGGTATAATTACGTTTATCCTCAGGGGGGTACACGCTTACTTTGTGTACCATGTGTTTGGCAAGCACAAGGAGCCCTAGCTAATATGGTATTTGCTTATACAACTTTACACATCGGTACCATATTTCTCTAACACACAAATTACACGGCTATCTGATCATTTAACTGAGAGATAAACATGTTTTTTACTACATCAGTGACAGATGTTTACGCAATTACACCGTTGGATAACTTCACACTTATGAAACTGTATTTTGTCTGTACTTTGTAAACTGTTCATATTTTTTCGGAATCATTGTGATACTATGAGAGCTTTGAATGATGTATTTGGTATGAGATCATGATTTTTAAAGTACGTTTGAGGCAGCTGACACTTTTGACATGAGCAGAGAATTTTTTTAGGCTTAGAAATTATTGGAGGAAGTTACGACGATTTTGAGATTTGACTGAAGTGTTATGATGTTATTATTACGACGACGATGTGTATTATGTTGTTGAGGAATGTTTATTATGCTACGTATTTCTCATGATGAAATATTGAAGAAGTGTCGACGAATATGTATATGTATAATGAGGTAAGGAATAATGAGTAGTGTTTAGGGACTCTGATTTATGAAAAGGATGTTGGAAACCAAGAAACATACTTTAAGAGTTATGAAATGTGTGACTGTATCACAATGCTGACCAATATTTTTTTTAGACACTTATATTTATAGGATTTTGTTTCTACAGATTTGCAACGCTAATTCTTGACCTGTGAAATATTTTTATGTGCGACTGTCTCTGTAGCGGAAACTGCTGTCGTAAATATTTCCGTAAGAAAGTTAACGGACCACCTACACATAATGCGTCGTGGGCACCCAGCTGTGTCAGACGCCTGGAGAAAAAGCCATTAGCGCGTGCCTTTCAGAGCACAGGAAAACACCTGGAGAACAAGCCATTAGGGTGTGCCTTTCATCGCTAATGCGACACCCTCGTTACTTGAAAACATATGATTACTCGCACTTTGTGCTAATTGCTGAAATGCTTATGAATTGATGGGAAATATTCGTACATCTGCACACCTGATTATGACAAGTGTCTTTCTATGAGAGTTGAGAGCTACTGACTTACGAAATGCCACATGACTATTGAATGATGTTTTTATGCTTTGGTTTGCGTAATTGCTTATTTCACTTGATATCTGGTTTCCAGCTGTGTTGCAGCATTGCTTTTATAAAAGAAAATGCATTTGCTAATGTGAACACTTTCTGTCAACAGATCTATTAAATAATTATTTTATGATCCACATTCTTTAAAAAAGGAGCACTTGGAAAGGAAAGAACAATAAGAAGGGACTAATACCAGTAACTGCATCTATAATTTTCTTTTCAAGTACATGGTAATATTTCTTTTTACAATCAGTTGTTGTGGTGCACCACTTTAATTACTTAGACATTAAGATGTGATTATACATTTCCCTTATCTGCATTGTTGTTTTTACTGTAATATTTTTTCTGCTTGAGCTATGTCATGTTTAGATATAAGTTATTGCATTTGCTGTTGCTGTTTGCCAGGCATAGTGCTACTAAATTTCACATTACATTACTCTGCTAAGCCAATTTTACTACTCATTGATTTTTCATGTTGCTGCACATTGGCTCATATTAGTTGTAATTTTGCATTTTATCTGTAAATTAGATTTACTGCTGCTTGCTTTGCACTCTGCATTTTTTTGGTCATTGCTGTTTGCGTTACATGTTTTGTGCTGCTGCATTGCCTCGTCCCTTAGTTTAGCATCTGAGCTCAGTAGATTTAAGTTAGCTTAAGAGGGGGTAGCCTCTAAGAGAATGAGTTGCGATGAGTTGGAAGAAATGCATTGAGAAAACAGGTTTAGGTAGGATTTTCTTGGAAATAAATGTTGAGGTAAGAAATGTGTGAACATATAAATACAGAAAGCATGCTTAGATAGAATTTTTTTTGGTGGAAACAAAGGATGAAATAAGAGGAAAGATATATGAAGTTTTGGGTTGGACTGCAGTACCAAATGTTACACTGAAAACGAACCCTGTCCTTTCCTATTGGTGTTATCCCACTATGTGTTTGTGTACCCTTGAGTATTTGTTTTCTTCCTGTCTCTGTGTACTGTTTCATAGAATTTTTTCTCTCTTCTAATACTAAGCTATATTCACTATGAGGAGGAATACTGTTATCCTCAAATATAAGTTGCATTAATAATATGTTATTTTCTTTGTAAAGTTGTTTACAATTCTGTTCTGTTTCAATGTTCATGTGTGAAATTAATGTTTCGAAAACTATTCTCATTATTTTATGTATGTACTTATGTCACTATTTTTGTAACACTCATGTATATGTTTATTTCTATTCTTTTGTAAAGCCTGTACTACAAATGTTATCTGTATTATTATGTTTTTAATGATGTATTTTGTACCTTTGTAATTGTATTCTTATGTTATAAAATTGTAATTGTCACCAGTTCATGACATTATTAACTTGTAAGTTACATTTCACTGCACACGTTTCTGTTGGTCATAGTATATGGACAATATGTGAGAAGTAGGGACTGTTAGTGTTTGCAAGTGTGTTAATAATTCAGCAAGGGACTGGATAACAGCATTGCTGGTTCTAAGGACAATTCCAAAAACTTTGTGAGTGCACAAGTGGTGGTTTATGGACTTGCTATATTCTCCGCAAGACTCTTCAATGGTGATTGTGCACCTGCACAGTCACAACAGATGGCTGCTGGCCATCTCTTCAAGGACTACAGTGGGTCTACATCTTTGATGATCCATCAATACCATTATTTCTACAAGGACTGCAGTGGGTCTGCACCTCTGGTGGCCCACCAATACCATACTCTCTACCAGGACTACAGTGGGTCCGCTCTGTGATGACTTACCTACCAATATTCTTCCAAACTTCGAATGACTCTGCTGTGGGTTTGCTCTGTTGTGGCCCATTACCTGTCTGCATGTCAAGAGTCAGCACTGTCTTTCCATTGGAAGGACAACACTACTTCTTCAAGACTGCATGGAAATCCACTACTTCTGTGTGCATTTTCTTTTACTGCTCAGACTTTGAGAAAAACTCTGCATTTTTACTGTGATGAACAATGTGGACTGTCTTTATGGACTGTGAGAAAAGGTTAGCTTTTGACCAACATTGTATCAATAAGTGTGTCCATTTGATTTCTTTGTTATTGTAATTATGAAAAATTTTATCAAATCATTATTGGCCACTGCCCAAAAAAAAATTTTGTAAAATTTTTTGTGGGGAGCATGGGGGCTATGTAAGTAGGCTGTTTATGTTTTCTCTATGTAAGTAGGCTGTTTATGTTTTCTCTATGTAAGTAGGCTGTTTATGTTTTCTTATTGGCAACGTTACGTAGCGCTCAATATGAAAATCACTGGCTGTGCTGTGTGCAGTCTGTGGCTAGTTTGCATTGTTGTCTGCCATTGTAGTGTTGGGCAGCGGCAGCTGGCTGTGAACAGCGCGTAACGTTGCGCAGTTGGAGGTGAGCCGCCAGCAGTGGTGGATGTGGGGAGAGAGATGGCGGAGGTTTGCAGTTTGTCATGAACTGATATATATATATTATGATTTGTGATGATATTAAGGTAAATACATTGTTTGCTCTCTATTAATATCTTTCATTTGCTAACTACCCCTATCAGTAGTTAGTGCCTTCAGTAGTTTGAATCTTTTATTTAGCTGGCAGTAGTGGCGCTCGCTGTATTGCAGTAGCTTGAGCAGCGAAGATTTTTGTGAGGTAAGTGATTTGTGAAAGGTATAGTTTAATGTTTGTCAGGGCCATTCTTTAGTAGGGAGTTTTGAAAGTCAGATTGCGTTGCTCTAAAAATATTGTGTGTCAGTTTAAGGACAGTCATGTATAATTGTTCTAAGGGGACGTTTCACATGGTACGTGTTGTCTGTAAAATACGTCGGTAGTTAACTGCCGCAGTATTTTTTACAGATGAGGTAAAGTCTATGCCGAGATAGCGGAATCGTTGCACATAAGGAAACGGACTGATTTCTTCCGGCGTAAGGCCCCTTCCAACCAGCATTGCCACCGATTTGTTCATGTTCACTGCACTACCCGCCGTCACACTGTGGTCCAACAGCAGTTCAAGGACCGTCTTCACCTCTTCCTCAGAACGAACGAGTAGCAGGAGGTCGTCCGCATAGGAACGACATTTGAAGGTGTAGCCCCGCACTTCCATCCCAGAAAGAGAATTTGTTAGCCTCCCAATTAATGGTTCCAACGCTATCGCGAACGGCAGCATCGAAAGAGGGCAGCCCTGGCTAATGGATCGTCGAATTTGAATGGGCCCTGCTATACGACCATTAACCTGTACCAAGGATTGTGCGCCCCCATAAATCCTTCTAATGAGACCAGTAAAACGGTCTGGAAATCCCATTTGTTCCAGTACAGCGTACAGATAGTTGTGGCGCACCCTATCAAAAGCACTGTCAAAATCAACCGCCACCACCGCCGCTTTAAGCCGGCACTCCTCCGCCAGCGCTATCACATCACGGCATTCGCCAGTAGCTGTTTGCACATTCACCGATCCGCCCGGTGTCGTCTGTTCCGGAGAGAGAACGCTACGAATTACATACGACATCGGGACGCGAGCAACCATGCAAAGATCTTATAGTCGGCATTAAGCAGGGTGATAGGGCGATAATGTGTGACCGTAATTCCTGGCTTCGGTTTATGTACTGGCACCAAGAGGCCTTCCATAAAAGCCGGTGGAATAGACGCATCGGAATTTAACATCTCGTTGTACATTTCCGTCCATCGCGGTGCCATTTCGTTGCGAAATTCTCGATAAAATTCAGCAGGAAGTCCATCAATGCCTGGGGACCGATTCAACGCACCCTTTGCGATCGCATCATGTACTTCCGTACAGCTAATGGCTTCCAGTAAGGTTCCCGCAGCTTCCACCATCAGTGTACGGGAGACGTACGTGGCTATACGTTCGAGGTCATCGACAGGGGCTGCTTCTTCCAGATAGATGTGTTGGTAATGGTCGACGAATGCAGAGACAGTGTCCGCTTGACGCGTCACTCTTCGGTCTTCGCGGGTAATTAATTCCCGTACCAAAACGTGTCGTCGGTGCTTTCGTTCATTCACGACGTGGTGCATGGAAGGAATCTCGTGCATTATCGTATCGTGACACCTGGCGCGCACCATGGTTCCCTGAAGATGTTTCCGAGCTAAAGCCACTAGTTTAGCTTTTATCCTTTTGCGTTCGATCCAGACGTCCTGTCCCGGCGGACCATCGTCCAGGTCGCGCAGCGCTGCAAAATAAAAGTCGGTCGTACGGTGGCGCCATTCTGCCATCTCCCTGCTATATGAGATGAACGTACGGCGAAGCGCCGGTTTAGCACAAGTCAGCCACCAATCAAGCTTCGTCGCATACCTTCCAACCCTTCGCTCGCACATCGTCCATGTCTCAAGGATCCGGTGACGGCATTCACGATCATGTAGATGTTGAATGTTTAATTTCCACGGGGCCTAACTACGGGGAAGAAGCACCGTACAGATGTAAGGGCTGTGATCGGAAAATGCCAATGGCCAGCGTTCCGCGTCGTGGACATCATTTGCATGAGCCCGTGAAATATAAATGCGATCTAACCTGCTTGCCGAATGACTTGTCACATAGGTGTATCCCGGTGCATCTCCATGTCGTAATTCCCACGTGTCACTAAGTACAAGGTCGTTGACAACGATTCGCAACTCCTGGCTGATGTTTGCTTGCGGCCATTGGTCTTTCTGGCTGAGAACACAGTTGAAATCTCCACCAATTATTACACATTCGTAACGTCCATGGAAAAGTGGGGCAATGTCTTCTGCATAAAATCGCGCCCTTTCCCGCCGCCGATTGTTTCCCGACGGTGCATAAAGATTGATGATGCGTGTCCCAAACGTCGTGAAAGCCATTCCCCTGGCCGACGGAAGGTAACACACGTTTTCCACTGGGAAGCTATCTCGCACGTAAACTGCCACCCCACTCCCATTGTGATCTCCATGTGACGAATAGGATTGGTAGCCTGCGATGTATGGGAGTGCAGCTATGTGGACTTCCTGCAGCAAAGCAATATCCACATCAGATGCCCAAATCGTTTCCTTAAGTAGGTGTATTTTGGCAGGTGAAAGCACGTCATTTATATTTAATGTCGCAATACGGTACGCATGGCGTTGAATCCCACTCCGTCGATGCGCAACAACATCTCCCTGCATCGGCGCTGGGGGCTGAGTTAGAAGACGTTCTCTCGCCCCTCTCCCTTCACCTTCAGCAATTATTAGGCTGTGTTCGTGAGTGCTGGCTGCCTCTGTATGACGTCCGGCGCCTCCTCAATATCGTCATACCACATCTTTGCAGGCAGTGATATATTCGCGTCCATTGCCACAGCGTCTGCGTCTGGAGAGCCAACTGGCTGTGATTCCACTTCAGCATCACCACGTCCCGGTACCGTCAATGTGACAGACCGCTGCGGGTCTGATCGAACAGTTTCCATTGCCTCATCCTGTTTCGTAGAGGCTGTGTGTCGTCTTGGTCCACAGGCACATCGTCGTCGGGGCAAGGGGAGTCATCCCTAGGAGATGTCGTGCGACGACGCCGTTTCTTCCTTTTCGGGGAACGTTGTTTGCGTGATCTTCCTTCCGCGTCCTCAGATTATAGGGAATCACGGCTGCCCGACAGAAAAGCATCCGTAGGAACAGGAAGTGTTTCGAGTCCCATCGTTGTACTTGGCAGGAGTTCGGTCGAAACTGATGTTGTCGTCACAGAGTGCGTTCCAGACGGAACAGCATCCGTAGGGTCTGGAACTGCTTCGTGTACTATCGGTGTGCTTGGTGGGAGTTCGGTCTCATCTGATATTGTCGCCGTAGATTGTATGCTCGATGGAGCAGCATCCTCTGTCATCCCGACGTCTGTTACAAGGTTTCGGAGAGTGCCATCTTGATCATCCACCGGGGCTGTGTCTTTTTGGTCATCAGCGGACGCAGTGAGGGCTTTGGCATAGGTGATCGGTAGTACTGTCATCGCCGGCGACGGCTCCCGCACATCTGAAGGCAGTTGCGCAATCCGCCGTTGCATAGAGTTCGACCTGAAGTGTCCCTCCTGGCCACAGCCAGAACATGTACGTGGTTGACCATCGTAAATCACCACCGCCCGACAACCACCAGTTGCCAGATAGGACGGTACATGATTCTGAAGATCAATAGTGATCTGTCGCACTCCGTTAAGAACGGAGTACGTGGCGAATTGAGTCCAGCGTTCTGCTGTGTGACCATGTACCGTGCCGTATGGCTTAAAAGCCGGGAGCTCAAATGGCAGCTCAAAAACACGGATTGTCCGTACACCCAGACCAGCATGATCTACAGTTACCGTGCCGACATTCCCGTCACTATGGCAAAATCGGAGACCTGCTTTTGTCGCCTGTAGAATTCTCTCACACGCCGCGTCATTTATCATCTTAACATACACCGTGGGACTAACGATGGACAGGTGAATTCCGACAATATCGTTTGGCGGTATCTTGACGTCCTCTCGAATGAATCGTTCCACTGTTAAAGCCTTTGGTCGTTCGTAGTCTTTGCAGAAATTGAATCGTAATGTAGTTTTCCTGTACTTGTTCGCCATGATCGTTGTTACTAGCCCGCGCGCAGACTAAGTCCACAAGTAAACAAACACTCGCACACGCCGCACAGGCGGAAGTATCGGACCTCCGCTTCGCACGGCCGCTAGCGCCGAAGTGTACCACAGCTACCGGGGGCGGACTATCGTTTCGTGATACACTGCTGAAT
The DNA here is from genome assembly GCF_021461385.2 of Schistocerca piceifrons. Lineage (NCBI taxonomy): Eukaryota > Metazoa > Arthropoda > Insecta > Orthoptera > Acrididae > Schistocerca > Schistocerca piceifrons. The sequence goes on from NC_060144.1 coordinate 276,029,755, forward strand.
GGTTTGTAATTAAACGACGGTCGTTTCTAAAAAATCTGGTGACCGGTTTGTGTGCTCGAATGGCTCTCGTCTCTTTAGTGCTCAAGTGTTTGGGATGGACATTTCTTCTATGGTGAGCACCATGAGAAGCACACAAAACCTAAATTGTTAGCTTCGACAGTATTCTTCAGCAGTATTTAGACTGTTTAAAAATATACATGCAAATACAAGAACACTTACTAATCTACGAGTGGAGTATGTTTGCGCAGCAAAAGCAGCACTGAAATGGATCTAGAGGCACCTAAGAATTACACGCAGACCGTGACTCGAAAGGAAATATGCATGTAGTTTTTACGACTAAACTAGGTTGTTTGCCGAGACAGAAGATAAAGGCGTAAAGGAAAGAGCAGATGCGATTGCGAAACAAAGAGCGCGCGTGGTGCCCTCAAACTGTCACCAGCGCGCGTGTCGGGACCTCGCAACAGGTTACACAGCCATGCAGCTGCCTAAGTGGACAGGCATGTGGCGCAGTCACGCACCACGACTCATTTATATTCCGCGCGCTACATTTGGAGCTACTTAAGATCTTTGATTGTGAATACCAGCTAATTCTGTAAAAGCGCGGAATTATTCAACAGGTATCAGGGCACTCTCTACTGAACATTCTCGACCTATAACGAGATGTTTGTAGTCTCCTCTTGGAAACACGGTCTTTCATGTGTCTGGCCAGCTTTGCAGCTTGTTAGACGTATTACTTCATTCATTAATAGACATACCGAGATGTACTAATTTCATGCACATAATCAATTGTTGGAGGATACACTATTGGATCATCCGTGAGTGTGGATAATCCAGCAGAGTGGAGTTCAGCTTCGCTTCGGTATAGATGCAACGACCATCGCCTGCTGAAATCTGGATTTCTCGGCGCCCTCTTACATGGTCTACTGGTTCGTTTCGATTCCCTAATACGGTTATCGTCTACAGGAATATCTGAGTCCAGTTGTACAGGAGGATTCACTGCAGCTCGACATGAAACTAAAATATGTGATCAAAAGTATCTGAGATATGGCTGAAAATGGCGCCCTCCATCGGTAATGTTGGAATTCAGTATGGTTTTGGCCGACCCTTGGCCTTGATGACAGATTCCACTCTCGCAGGCATACGTTCAACTACGTGCTGGAAGGTTTCTTGGGGAATGGCAGCCCATTCTTCGCAGAGTGCTGCACTGAAGAGAGGTACCGATGTCGGTCGGTGAGGCATGGCACGAAGTCGGCGTTCCAAATCATCCCAAAGGTTTTCTGTAGTATTCAGGTGAAGACTCTGTGCAGGCCAGTCCATTACAGAGATGTTGTTGTGAAACTACTCCACCACAGGCCGTGCAATATGAACAGGTGCTCGATCGTGTTGCACTTCAACAGTGGGAAGCAAAAAGGTGCTTAAAACATCAGTGTAGGCCTGTGCTGTGATAGTGCCACGCAAAACAAGGGGTGCAAACCCCCTCCATGAAAAACACGACCACACCATAACACCACCGCCTCCGAATTTTACTGTTGGCACTACACACACTGGCAGATGACGTTCAGCGGGCATTCGCCAAACCCACACCCTGCCATCGGATCGTCACATTGTGTGCCGTAATTCGTCACTCCACACGAAGTTTTTCCACTGTTCAATCGCCCAATCGACTAAACCTTTATCGCTTGATTTGTAGTGTAATACGTGGCATGCCAATTTGAGAGTTGCTGATAATTGAGGAATCGTAGCAACAAGTTGTACAATCTCTTTCTGAAAATGTAGCGTGGGATGGGAGGTGGGGTGGCGATAGGGAGGGCATCGGGCCAGCCTCTGCCACGAACGTTGTCAGATCCAATAATTAACTTGCTACCCCGTGAAGACGGGGTAAAGGCCAGGAAAAAGAAGAATAACAGAAAGAAGGTGGCATCATTTTTTGATCACCCTGTCCAACTGTATAGCTGACACTCAGGAGCACGTAACAGAAGTGTAAAGCTTTGTTCCGCTAGTAATTTTCTAATTAATACTGAAACTAACGGTTTTTACTGTATGTCTTCCCAAATGAGGAGGCTACAGAGATCCGATAATGTTTTCTTTGGTTAAGCGTCAATTTATGGATGACTTTAATTTTGATGTAGCTCGCTTCAAATTATAATAACTAATTTCACCAAAATAGAGAAAGAGTCATTCGTTTGGAAGAAGACGTAATGAGCTCAAGGATATCTCTGATGTGTAGTAGCTGAGGGTTAGACGCTAAAAGCAGATGATAGGCTAACACGAAAAAAGAGGCGCCTCAGAACTAGCTAATAAAAATGGATAAACGTTTTTTGGAACGCCCCATTCATGTAACATCAGAAAATAGTGCCATCCACGGTACTATGCTGTTTCCTTTATTGGGACCAGCAGAATAATTTTTTTCTGTAACAACCAATACTTAATGTCCGCGTCGCATAGCCAGTGTCCACCACAGCGGATCTCGTGCTACACGCCGTGTTGCTGCAAGTCTTGTACTGAAAGCTGATACACTCAGATGTTTACAGGCTCTAGTATAGCCTCCTCAGATCTCTTGTAGCATATATGCTGTATCCAAATCTTTTTTCTAATTCAGGGAATAAACTAAACTCTCTGTACGACATTTTTGCATATACTTTACACCATGTGCTATCACTGCATCAATAGTTTTCGTTCTTGCAAGTTCCCATTGGGTGATAGTAATTTTGATATAGAAGTTATTTAGAAAACACTATAATATACTGATGTAATTCTTCATGCTTTCCCGGCGATCTGTTGACATCTTGGATATTCGGGAATCCAGCCGGATGTTCGCGTCGTTCTCGCACGATATTTCAACAGCGTGCCTCGCTGTCTTCTTCTGGTGCTACCTGAGACTGTCTCAGGTAGCACCTGAAGAAGACAGCGAGGCACGCTGTTGAAATATCATGCGAGAACGACGCGAACATCCGGCTGGATTCCCGAATATCCAAGATGTCACTATAATATACCGTCAAACAGTGACAGCATACTATTTCACAACAATATAATGATAATTCTTTTTTCGATGTAACGTTGGGACTAGATTCGGTAGCAACCTACCCCTTGCCAATCCAGTCGTTTTCATAAAATTAAGGTGTTTAGTATCGAATTTTCTCAGTATTGCACATATTTCAGTTGTTTTATAACATAAACAGCATTCACTTTGAAGATGTTCAAAAATTTTGAATAATCACATCAATTTTTTAAATTTACTATTTTAATCTCATTTTGTCCCAGAACAATGTATCGACCACTCATATAAACCACTAGCTGACAAACCCGGCATTGAAAAGGTATTAATTTCGCCAGTTTTCCATTACAAACGAAAACAAAAAGTTAACTGTGTTTGTAGTGACGTATCGAAGTAATTTCGTTCCCATGTATTCAAGAAAACAATTTTGAAATTATGAAACAATCCTACAATGAAATACCCGCAATGTACAAATGCATAAGAGAAGTTTCCAAACCAAGACGCATGAACCCGAAAACTTTCTGTACTCTGGGCGCAGGTGCTTCGCGTATCTACAGCGCCATTTTTTAAACATCTCCCCGGTAACAACTCTTCATAGCACTGCTATCATTTACGCCTACACTCATTTGTATTTCGCAGTTGAAAGCTTTCTAAAGCGCTTTCAAGTGTCGGGACTTCCTTATGTTGATTCGACTATAGCAGAGTCTGGGTAGCAAAGAGTAAATGTTTTAGAACTTCACGCATGATGAGCCATTTTTTTCACATATCTCAGTGCTTATGACGTCAAACCTCTTGAACTATGTGTCGCACAATATTTTTGTGCAGGTACATTCAGAGGCATATGTGGATACTGTTAGCGAAATACGTTGCGAATCGAGTTAGTAGCAAAGAATTTACAAAATTAAACGTCATGGCTCTGAGCACTATGCGACTTAATTTCTGAGGTCATCAGTCGCCTAGAACTTAGAACTAATTAAACCTAACTAACCTAGGGACATCACACACATCCATGCCCGAGGCAGGATGCGAACCTGCGACCGGAGCGGTGGCTCGGCTCCAGACTGTAGCGCCTAGAACCGCACGGCCACTCCGGCCGGCATTAAACGTCATGCACAATTGGCAGTTTTCCATGATTCTCAGTGTTCATGACGTTATATCTCCTGAAAACTATGTATGGTACCATGGTATACTTTGTAGGCACTTTTAGCGGCATGTGTGGATACTGCCTGCGAAATTTACTGCAAATGCAGTTAGTAACACAAAAGTAATACATTTAAAGGTCATGCATGATGCGAAAGTTTTTCACGCATCTTATTGCATGTTGTTGTTCTTGTTGTGATCTCCGGTCCAGAGACTGGTTTGATGCAGCTCTCCGTGCTACTCTAGTCTGTGCAAGCTTATCCCCGAGTAAATACTGCGACCTACCGCCTTTTGAATCTGCTTAGTGTATTCACCTTTTGGGGTCCCTCTGCGGTTGTTACCCTCGACGCTTCCCTCCAACACTAAATTGGTGATTCCTAGATGCCTCTGAACGTGTACTACCAACCGAACCCTTCTTTCAGTCAGGTTGTGCAACAAATAACTTTTCTCCCCAATTCTATTCAGTAACTCCTTATTAGTTACGTGATCTACCCATCTAGTTTTCAGCATTCTTCTGTAGCACCACATTTAGAAAGCTTCTGTTTTCTTCTTGTCCAAACTATTTATCGTCCATGTTTCACTTCCATACATGGCTACACTCCATACAAATACTTTCAGAAAACATTTCCTGACACTTAAATCTACACTCGATGTTAACAAATTTCTCTTCTTCACAAACGCTTTCCATGCAGTAGCCAGTCTACATTTTATATCTTCTCTACTTCGACCATCTCCAGTTATTTTGCTCCCCAAACAGCAAAACTCATCTACTACTTTAAGTGTCTGATTTCCCTATCTAATTGCCTCAGCATCACCTGATTTAATTCCGCTACATTCCATTATCCTCGTTTTGCGTTTGTTGATTTCTTAAATCCTCCTTCAAGACACTGTCCATTCCGTTCAACTGCTCTTCCAGGTCCTTCGCTGCCTCTTACAGAATTACAATGTCATCGGCACACCTCAAAGTTTTTATTTCTTCTCTACGGATTATAATTCCTACTCCAAATTTATCCTTTGTTTCATTTACTGCTTGCTCAGTATACACATTGAATAACATCGGAGATAGGCTATAACCCGGTCTCGTTGCCTTCTCAACCATTGCTTCCCTTTTCGTGCTCCTCGACTCTTATAACTGCAGTTTGGTTTCTGTACAAATTGTAAATAGCCTATCGCCCCCTATATTTTAACCCTGCCACCTTCAAAATTTGAAAGAGAGTATCCCAGTCAACACTGTAAAAAGTTTTCTCTAAGTCTACAAATGCTACAAACGTAGGTTTGCCTTTTCTTAATCTATCTTCTAAGATAAGTCGTAGAGTCAGTATTGCCTCGCGAATTCCAACATTTTTACGGAATTCAAACTGATCTTCCCCGAAGCTCCTACCAGTTTTCCCGTTCGCCTATAAAGAATTCGTGTTAGTATTTTGCAGCAGTGACTTATTATACTATTAGTTCGGTAATTTTCACCTCTGTCAACACCTGCTTTCTTTGGGATTGGAATTATTACATTCTTCTTGAAGTCTGAGGGTATTTCGCCTGTCTCATACATCTTAATCACCAGACGGTAGAGTTTTGTCAGGACTGGCTCTCCCAAGGCTGTCAGTAGTTCTAATGGAATGTTGTCTACTCCCAGAGCCTTGTTTCGACTTAGGTTTTTCAGTGCTCTGTCAAACTCTTCACGCAATATCATATCTCCCATTTCATCTTTATCTACATCTTCTTCCATTTCAATAATATTGCCTTCAAGTACATAGCCCTTGTATAGACCCTCTATACATTCCTTCCACCTTTCTGCTTTCCCTTCTTTGCTTGTGAATTGTTTTCCATCTGAGCTCTTGATATTCATACACGTCTCTTTAATTTCCTTCAAAGGTGTCTTTAATTTTCCTGTAGAGAGTGTATCTTTCCCCTAGTGATATATGCCTCCACATCCTTACATTTGGCCTCTGTCCATTCTTGCTCAGCCATTTTGCTCTTCCTGTCGACCTCATTTTTGAGAAGTTTGTATTGCTTTTCTCCTGATTCATTTATTGCATTTTTATATTTTCTCCTTTCGTCGATTAAATTCAGTATCTCTTCTGTTACCCAAGCGTTTCTACTAGCCTTCCTCTTTTAACCTCCTTGATCCTCTACTGCCTTCACTATTTCATCTCCCAAAAATACCCATTCTTCTTCTACTGTATTACTTTCCCCTGTATTTGTCAATCGTTCCCTAATGCTCTCTCTGAAACTCTCTACCATCTCTGGTTCTTTCAGTTTATTCAGGCCCCATCTCCTTAAATTCTTCCCTTTTTGCAGTTTCTTCAGTTTTAATCTATAGTTCATAACAGTCCACATCTGCCCCTAGAAATGTCTTACAATTTAAAACCTGGTTCCTAAATCTCTGTCTTACCATTATATAACCTATCTGAAACCTTTCAGTATCTCCAGGCCTCTTCCAAGCATACAGTCTTCTTTCACGATTCTTAAACCACGTGTTAGCTATAATTAAATTATTCTCCGTGCAAAATTCTACCACGGGGCTTCCTCTTTCAGTCCTTGCCACCAGTCCATATTCACTTACTGTTTTTCCTTCTCTTCCTTTCCCTGCTATCGGATTCAAGTTCCCCAGGACTACTAAATTTTCATCTCCCTTAAGTATCGGAAAAATTTCTATTATCGCATCATACACTTCTTCAATCTCTTCATAATACATCTACATCTACATCTATACTCCGCGAGCCACCTTACGGTGTGTGGCGGAGGGTACTTATTGTACCACTATCTGATCCCCCCTTCCCTGTTCCATTTACGAATTGTGCGTGGGAAGAACGACTGCTTGTAAGTCTCCGTATTTGCTCTAATTTCTCGGATCTTTTCGTTGTGATCATTACGCGAGATATATGTGGGCGGTAGTAATATGTTGCCCATCTCTTCCCGGAATGTGCTCTCTCGTAATTTCGATAATAAACCTCTCCGTATTGCGTAACGCCTTTCTTGAAGTGTCCGCCACTGGAGCTTGTTCAGCATCTCCGTAACGCTCTCGCGCTGACTAAATGTCCCCATGACGAATCGCGCTGCTTTTCGCTGGATCATGTCTATCTCTTCTATTAATCCAACCTGGTAAGGGTCTCATACTGATGAGCAATACTCAAGAATCGGACAAACAAGCGTTTTGTAAGCTACTTCTTTCGTCGATGAGTCACATTTTCTTAGAATTCTTCCTATGAATCTCAACCTGGCGCCTGCTTTTCCCACTATTTGTTTTATGTGATCATTCCACTTCAGATCGCTCCGGATAGTAACTCCTAAGTATTTTACGGTCGTTACCGCTTCCAATGATTTACCACCTATGGCATAATCGTACTGGAATGGATTTCTGCCCCTACGTATGCGCATTATATTACATTTATCTACGTTTAGGGAAAGCTGCCAGCTGTCGCACCATGCATTAATCCTCTGCAGGTCTTCCTGGAGTACGTACGAGTCTTCTGATGTTGCTACTTTCTTGTAGACAACCGTGTCATCTGCAAATAGCCTCACGGAGCTACCGATGTTGTCAACTAAGTCATTTATGTATATTGTAAACAATAAAGGTCCTATCACGCTTCCTTGCGGTACTCCCGAAATTACATCTGCAGATTTTGAACCGTTAAGAATGACATGTTGCGTTCTTTCTTCTAGGAAATCCTGAATCCAATCACAAACCTGGTCCGATATTCCGTAAGCTCGTATTTTTTTCACTAAACGTAAGTGCGGAACCGTATCAAATGCCTTCCTGAAGTCCAGGAATACGGCATCAATCTGCTCGCCAGTGTCTACGGCACTGTGAATTTCTTGGGCAAATAGGGCGAGCTGAGTTTCACATGATCTCTGTTTGCGGAATCCATGTTGGTTATGATGAAGGAGATTTGTATCATCTAAGAACGTCATAATACGAGAACACAAAACATGTTCCATTATTCTACAACAGATTGACGTAAGCGAAATAGGCCTATAATTATTCGCATCTGATTTATGACCCTTCTTGAAAATGGGAACGACCTGCGCTTTCTTCCAGTCGCTAGGTACTTTACGTTCTTCCAGCGATCTACGATAAATTGCTGATAGAAAGTGGGCAAGTTCTTTAGCATAATCACTGTAGAATCTTAAGGGTATCTCGTCTGGTCCGGATGCTTTTCCGCTACTAAGTGATAGCAGTTGTTTTTCAATTCCGATATCGTTTATTTCAATATTTTCCATTTTGGCGTCCGTGCGACGGCTGAAGTCAGGGACCGTGTTACGATTTTCCGCAGTGAAACAGTTTCGGAACACTGAATTCAGTATTTCTGCCTTTCTTCGGTCGTCCTCTGTTTCGGTGCCATCGTGGTCAACGAGTGACTGAATAGGGGATTTAGATCCGCTTACCGATTTTACATATGACCAAAACTTTTTAGGGTTCTTGTTTAGATTGTTTGCCAATGTTTTATGTTCGAATTCGTTGAATGCTTCTCTCATTGCTCTCTTTACGCTCTTTTTCGCTTCGTTCAGCTTTTCCTTATCAGCTATGATTCGACTACTCTTAAACCTATGATGAAGCTTTCTTTGTTTCCGTAATACCTTTCGTACATGATTGTTATACCACGGTGGATCTTTCCCCTCGCTTTGGACCTTAGTCGGTACGAACTTATCTAAGGCGTACTGGACGATGTTTCTGAAATTTTTCCATTTTTGTTCCACATCCTCTTCCTCAGAAATGAACGTTTGATGGTGGTCACTCAGATATTCTGCGATTTGTGCCCTATCACTCTTGTTAAGCAAATATATTTTCCTTCCTTTCTTGGCATTTCTTATTACACTTGTAGTCATTGATGCAACCACTGACTTATGATCACTGATACCCTCTTCTACATTCACGGAGTCGAAAAGTTCCGGTCTATTTGTTGCTATGAGGTCTAAAACGTTAGCTTCACGAGTTGGTTCTCTAACTATCTGCTCGAAGTAATTCTCGGTCAAGGCAGTCAGGATAATGTCACAAGAGTCTCTGTCCCTGGCTCCAGTTCTGATTGTGTGACTATCCCATTCTATACCTGGTAGATTGAAGTCTCCCCCTATTACAATAGTATGATCACGAAACTTCTTCACGACGTTCTGCAGGTTCTCTCTGAGGCGCTCAACTACTACGGTTGCTGATGCAGGTGGTCTATAGAAGCATCCGACTATCATATCTGACCCACCTTTGATACTTAGCTTAACCCACATTGTTTCACATTCGCATTCGCTAATAACTTCACTGGATATTATTGAATTCTTTACTGCTATAAATACTCCTCCACCATTGGCGTTTATCCTATCCTTGCGGTATATATTCCATTCTGTGTCTAGGATTTCGTTACTGTTCACTTCCGGTTTTAACCAACTTTCCGTTCCTAATACTATATGCGCACTATTTCCTTCAATAAGAGATACTAATTCAGGAACCTTGCCCTGGATACTCCTGCAGTTTACCAATATTACGTTAACTTTTCCTGTTTTTGGTCTCTGAGGACGGACGTTCTTTATCAACGATGATAATGTCCTCTCTGGTAAGCCGTCAGGTATTTTATCGTTTCGCCCAAGGGGGGGTCCCTCTAACCTAAAAAACCCCCGTGTGCACGCCACACGTACTCTGCTACCCTAGTAGCTGCTTCCGGTGTGTAGTGCACGCCTGACCTGTCTAGGGGGGCCCTACAGTTCTCCACCCAATAACGGAGGTCGATGAATTTGCAACCATTATAGTCGCAGAGTCGTCTGAGCCTCTGGTTTAGACCCTCCACACGGCTCCAAACCAGAGGACCGCGATCGACTCTGGGCACTATGCTGCAGATATTAAGCTCAGCTTGCACTCCGCGTGCGATGCTGGTTGTCTTCACCAAATCAGCCAGCCGCCGGAAGGAACCAAGGATGGCCTCAGAACCCAAGCGGCAGGCGTCATTCGTTCCGACATGTGCTACTATCTGCAGCCGGTCACACCCAGTGCGTTCAATAGCTGCCGGAAGGGCCTCCTCCACATTACGGACGAGACCCCCCGGCAAGCACACCGAGTGCACACTGGCATTCTTCCCCGACCTACCCGCTATTTTCCTGAGGGGCTCCATAACCCGCCTAACGTTGGAGCTCCCTATAACTAATAGGCCCGCCCTCTGTGACTGTCGGGACCTTGCCGGAGAATCGGCCACTGGCCCAACAGGCGAGGCATCCTGTGGTGGCTCGGAAACGATGTCATCACCACTAGGAAGCACCCCGTACCTGTTGGAAAGGGGTAAGGCAGCTGCCACGCGGCCAGATCCCACCTTCGCCTTTCGGCCAGGCACGCGCGAGCCCACCACTGTCCGCCATTCACCCTGGAGTGATGGCTGACCGGTAAGATGCTCACTGCCGGAAGACGCAGCGACATCAGGGTTCCATGTGATTCCAAGGCCACCGAAGTAGGCATAGGTCTCACCACAGTTGCCCCAACGCCACTACGAGCCGACGCCTGCGCCTCGAGCTCGATGAGCCTAACAGACAAAGCCTCCACCTGCCCCCGAAGAGTGGCCAATTCTCCTTGCGTCCGCTCACAACAACCACAGTCCCTACACATGACTATGTTTACCCTACTCTATACGGTGACAAATTTCCAAGATAATCTTCTGATGAGCTACTCTGATAATCAAGAAACACTCACTGAAATACGAGACGCGAAAACTACGCTAGGTTTTCCCAGAAAAACTATTTAAAAGCTAAGCGCAGCAAATAAGTACAAAAACGCTTTATACAAACAGTACTCGCTGCTGCTGGTGCTCTCGCTCTGGCTGTCACAAGACAACTGCTGATTCAAGTGACTAGTGGCTAACGGCCGCGAAACAAACAAAAGACGGTTTTAGGGCGCTTTCTGTTCTAAACGATCAAGAAAACACTAAGAAATCTAACACGAAAACTACGTAAAGTTTTATCAAGAACTGTTAGTTACTATGCAGAGCAGATAAACACAAATAGAATCCCTTCCTTAGTGGAAGGTCGTAAACAAAATGCAAAATAAACGCTTTATACAAACAGTACTCGCTGCTGCTGGTGCTCTCGCTCTGGCTGTCACAAGACAACTGCTGATTCAAGTGACTAGTGGCTAACGGCCGCGAAACAAACAAAAGACGGTTTTAGGGCGCTTTCTGTTCTAAACGATCAAGAAAACACTAAGAAATCTAACACGAAAACTACGTAAAGTTTTATCAAGAACTGTTAGTTACTATGCAGAGCAGATAAACACAAATAGAATCCCTTCCTTAGTGGAAGGTCGTAAACAAAATGCAAAATAAACGCTTTATACAAACAGTACTCGCTGCTGCTGGTGCTCTCGCTCTGGCTGTCACAAGACAACTGCTGATTCAAGTGACTAGTGGCTAACGGCCGCGAAACAAACAAAAGACGGTTTTAGGGCGCTTTCTGTTCTAAATCTAACACGAAAACTACGTAAAGTTTTATCAAGAACTGTTAGTTACTATGCAGAGCGGATAAACACAAATAGAATCCCTTCCTTAGTGGAAGGTCGTAAACAAAATGCAAAATAAACGCTTTATACAAACAGTACTCGCTGCTGCTGGTGCTCTCGCTCTGGCTGTCACAAGACAATGCGGAGGTAGTTGGCATATAAACTTGTAGTACTTTGGTAAGCGTGGGCTTCATGTCTATCTTGGCTACAATAATTCGTTCACTATGTTGTTCGTAGTAGCTTATCCGTGCTTCTAGATTTTTATTCATTATTAAACCTATTCCTGCATTACTCCTATTTGATTTTGTGTTTGTAAACGTGTATTCACCTGACTAGGAGTCTTGTTCCTCCTGCCACCGAACTTCACTTATTCCCACTATATATAACTTTAACCTATTCATTTCCCCTTTTTAAATATCATAACCTGTCTGCCCAACTAAGGGATCTGACATTTCACGTTCCGATGCTTAGAGAGCCACTTTTCTTTCTCCTGATAACGATGTTCTCCTGAGTAGTCCCCGCACAGAGATCTGGATGGGGGACTATTTTACGTCCGGAATATTTTACCGAAGAGGACGCCATTATTATTTAACCACACAGTAAGACTGCGTGCCCTCGGAAAAAATTACGGCTGTAGTTTCCCATTGCTTTCATGCGTTCACAGTACCAGCACAACAAGGTCGTTTTGGTTAATATTAAAAAAATGGTTCAAATGGCTCTAAGCACTCTTGGGCTTTACATCTGAGGTCATCAGTCCCCTAGACTTAGAACTATTTAAACCGAACTAACCTAAGGACATCACACACATCCATGCCCGAGGCAGGATTCGATCCTACGACCGTAGCAGTCGCCTGGATCCGGACTGAAGCGCCTAGAACCGCTCGGCCACCGCAGCCGGCGGTAAATGTTACAAGGCCAGATCACAGTCAACGATCCAGACTGTTGCCCCTACAACTACAGAAAAGGCTGCTGTTCTTCTTCAGGAACCACACGTTTGTGTGGCCTCTCAGCAGATACCCCTCCGTTGTGGTTACATCTACGACACGGCTATCTGTATCGCTCAAGCACGCAAGCCTCCCCAACAACGGCAAGGTCCGTGGTTCATGTACATGACGTAATATCTCCTTGACTACGATAGACAGGTGGTTTTTACATTCCACAGCGACTGTTGCCTGCCAGTAAGGAATATGTGTACCTACTTCGGTTGATATCGATCCAATAGTTTTGGTGATGTGGACCACAGACACAAAATTATATATATATATATATATATATATATATATATATATATATATGTGTGTGTGTGTGTGTGTGTGTGTATGTGTAATTTTATTTGCTTTCCATTGATACAGTACTCTCTGGAATGCGTGAGTGAATGAATGTGAGTGTGTTTTATTTTGCTATACGGTGGTTTAGTCTGCTGCAGAGAATCAGCGGTAGTCGTACACAATGGCCAACCCTTGTAGTTTTCAGATAGGCAAAGAGGTTTTCTCTCCTCGTGTGAAAGTTACCAGTGTTAGGTTGGTGACGGAAGCCACATCTCTGGGTTTTCCTGGCCACGGGGTGGTGTGGGAGACGTTGGAGTGTGTGAGACGGTCAGTCTGCTTGCAGCTCGCCGAGGGTCTGCAGCCGAAGTCTCTTTCCGGGTGGCGCGTTGTCCCATAGCAAGAAGGGAGCTTTTAGATTTTGGTCTCGCGTTTCCTCTTATAAATATTGATTTGCTGGGTCGCAACAAGGAAAGCAAGGCTTTTGCAGACTTTCAGTTTGATTCGTAATGTAGACTTTAGTTTGATTCATAAGAAGAACGTAGCACAAAGGTGTTGCATTTGTTGAAGCGGCCTCGGTTTATTGCGAATGTTTGTGTGCCAGCAACTGCGTGTATATGCATTCAAACCTTTTCCGAATCTTGGTAATTTTTGCTCCTTTGTGAATTTTCTTTGTCTCATTACCTTATGTCCTGTTGAAACCATCCACAAGGGTGAATATCAGAGTTTGTTGGCCCTCTGCCATTATCATTTGTCTATTCAAATGTGTCCTCAGTAAAATGTTAATTGTTTGCGACTGCGTGGTTTGATGTTACTAAAATTTGGCCACCGTACGTAGAAATGGTGTCTTCGCGAACCACATGGGCACATGAGTCTGTCATGAAACGCACAGCATTTCACAAGCAATTGTACTTAGTTACCAGGCAACAGCAATTCTATAGATACATTATTACATCAATGTTTTAAGGAATAAATAATTTTGCCTCCAATCTTACTCAGTGTACCTATGTAACGTCTCTGTTACCTACGCCATTTACCTTGTAGTTTTCCTTGTTAGCCCATCCATAGCGTTTCCAAGCCTACAGGTCCAATAATTAGTGTCCCTTTTTATTTAAAACAAATGCTTTGGAATAGATCTTGTTTTCAGGAATGTTGCTACAAGCTGCACTTATGCACAGTGTCCACGCACACTTTACTTTATTCAATATATGATTCACGTGAACAATGCATGGATCATATTAATAATGGCATCCCATTCCTTATCAGTGACTTTACAATCAATGTTCTTCTGTCAGTTTTTTACATATGAATAAATTATGTAGTTTTCCGACTCAGGGCAACCTCTTATTTGTCGTGTGGCTAGAGTGGGTGGCGACCCAATCTTTTAAGTTGGTTTCAATGTCAGATAGCATTTTCTTATTCAAAGTGCGCGTGGCTCTTTTAGCCATCAGGATATTTTCGAAGTGCTCTTCACGCTTGTTACACATAGACCTTTTATTCACGCTACTTACACATGGCGACCCTGAAATACGGTCGCTAATGAAGTTTCAACATGGATAGTGTGGGATAAATAGGCACCATGAAGGTGCTACCAAAGAGCTATGTGAGCGCATGGCCCGTTTAGAATTACACATGAGAGGCGTAACGGCCCATGAAGCTAAAATAAATGAGCGCAATGGCAATTACTCCGACAGTGATTTCGGGATCGGTGGCGAGTTTGATTATCGTTACGATCATCGTTCTCGTACCACGTGCGAACGGCTGGGATCCCCTCAGGAATGTTCGCGAAGGAGTAGAAATCATGAATTTGATTTCAAACAGTTTCTCACAGTGAGGAGTTTTGAAATTTTCCGTAATTCGGCCACGGGAATTCAGCTGCAGGCCTAGATGGAACAATTCGAATTCTCCGTTCCTCCGTTTCTCCGACGTTTCCAAGTACGCACAAAATTGAATACACGATCGTTTATCTCGAAGGTGAGCCAGCGGTGCGAATGAGGTCAATTGCACGCATTTGCTACTCAGTCAGGCAATTTCGACAACATTTTCTTTCAATTTATTGGTCAGTAGCAGCCCAAAGTCGAGTAAAACACGGACTTATCACGATACCAGAACCCAACGGGTCGAAATTCTCCAGCACTGTGCAGATGTTCGAACACATGCTGCAGGCGAATGAGTATTTAAACGATCCCCATGGGCCTGCGGAAATTATTGACATTTGTCTGGGAAAAATTCCCGTGCAATTGCGGCATGTTATCCTTGCAGGATGGTGTAAGGACGACATAGGAGGTTTCCGTAATCTGCTCCTAGAACGTGAGTGCGGTGCGAACGGCAGCGCGTAGTTATGGCTGGAGCGCCTACGAGCAGCGGCAGCGCGAAAATGGCTCTAAGCACTATGCGACTTAACTTCTGAGGTCATCAGTTGCCTAGAACTTAGAACTAATTAAACCTAAGTAACCTAAGGACATCACACACATCCACGCCCAAGGCAGGATTCGAACCTGCGACCGTAGCGGTCACTCGGTCCCAGACTGTAGCGCCTAGAACCGCACGGCCACTCCGACCGGCAGCGGCTGCGCGAGCGGAGCCGCAGCCGTCGAGGCAGGTGGCAGTCACAGCGCAACGGGTCGCCCGGGCGTCACACAGCGAGCGATCGTTGGCAGCGTCGCGACTCTTCGCGGAACTCGGGTAGAGTGAGTAATGCAAATGGTAACCGATCGCTAAGCGGGAACTGGAGACACCCCGGAGAGGTAGAAAGATATGGACATGACGTAGGAGTAACTACGGCAGACCAGGGAACGGTAATTATGACTTGCCCCAAAATGATAACCGATCAAGCAATGGCAGGGGTGCTATAAACAGTGCAGGTGGCCCGCCAGAGGGTGTAAAAATTCGTCTGGCGAACCCCCGACAAAATCCGCCTACTGCCCCTAATCAAATGGAACAATGACAGTTGACTGACGCAGAAGGCGTCAACTTACTGAGGACCAATGCCATTGTCGATATTGGAGTACATTTGATTGAGAAGAAAGCAGATGATCATGCATCTCTGAGACCGGAACGACGTGTTTCCCCTATGTTTTTTTTATTCATTTCTTATGTGGGTAAAATTAAAGTGCATTATTTACTATGAATTGTGAAGGGTTCCTCAATATGTTTACTGTTGTATCTTCTTTTCAGCAGAAAAGGGTCGTGTTGTGTAGTTTTATAACATCAGAGTATGAATGATAATGAGGGTCAGAAGAGGTGCTTTCTCTCATAGTAAGATAATTTTTCTTCCTCATGAGTGACAAGGTATAGAGTACGGTGGTGTGGCGAGTAAATGATAGCAAATGGTTCAAATGGCTCTGAGCACTATGGGACTTAACAGCTATGGTCATCAGTCCTCTAGAACTTAGAACTACTTAAACCTAACTAACCTAAGGACATCACACAACACCCAGTCATCACGAGGCAGAGAAAATCCCTGACCCCGCCGGGAATCGAACCCGGGAAAACGATAGTAAAGTGTTTGTTTATGATTAACTTCAGTTGTCGTGTATTTATTGCCTCTAGGTGAGGATGATTTTGTGAGACTTTCAAATGTACTGCGATGTTTATGAAACGATTTGACGACTTGTAGCCGGCCGCGGTGGTCTCGCGGTTCTAGGCGCGCAGTTCGGAACCGCGCGACTGCTACGGTCACAAGTTCGAATCCTGCCTCGGGCATGGATGTGTGTGATGTCCTTAGGTTAGTTAGGTTTAAGTAGTTCTAAGTTCTAGGGGACTGATGACCTCAGAAGTTAAGTCCCATAGTGCTCAGAGTCATGTGAACCAAAAAACATTAGTACGGTCTGACGACGGCATGGCTCCTGGTCTATTGAGACGTTACCATCTCAGGGAGGAAGATGGTTTCGCTGAGTTTCACGGCACGGGGACGTGGCCATGTGACAAGTACAGTGCTGTGCAGCTGACCGCTACCAAATAGCACCTGAAGTGGACGTTCCCTACTTGCTGAGGGAAGGGACGAAGAAGAGCTTATTAGTGCCTTTCTCGCTCGGGAATGTCCTGACGAACATTGCATGGCTCTACCAACTGAGCTGTGCACAAACGATGACGACGATGCACCGAGCGAGGTGGCGCAGTGGTTAGCACACTGGACTCGCATTCGGGAGGACGACGGTTCAATCCCGTCTCCGGCCATCCTGATTTAGGTTTTCTGTGATTTCCCTAAATCGTTTCAGGCGAATGCCGAGATGGTTCCTTTGAAAGGGCACGGCCGATTTCCTTCCCAATCCTTGCCCAACCCGAGCTTGCGCTCCGTCTCTAATGACCTCGTTGTCGACGGGACGTTAAACACTAACCACCACCACCACGACGATGGTACGATGACTGAAGTGACGTACCCTCACGTTCAGAAGAAATGCAGTCCTGGTCGATGTTCCTTGCTTGCAGAGGGCGGCGCTATCAGAAGAGCCATTTTTGCCTCCGGTGGGCAGGAATGACAAACGACCACGGTGCACTAAGATGTCCTAACGGAAGAATTGACACTGGCCACGACGAAGTACATCCGCGGGTTTCGGAACTGCCGAGTAGGCGTGGCGAACAGACAGTCATGCCTGCTGACAGCTATGCCGGCGGGAGGCGTTCTACCAATGAGGTCCTTTACTCTGTGGGACGATGGCGTGTGCTCTAGTGGATTCGGGGGTGATGTCACCCCACGATCAGTGAAGTGTTCGCCACATAATATGGATGTGTGATTGTCTTGAAATAATCCATCGAGGCGCGTATATCTTTAGTGTGTTACGGCGTTAAACTAGCTATGATGACAAACAAAGTGTCAACGGAAGCTGCGACGTCATGCTTACAAACCACCGACGTAATATTGTCTAGTCTAGCCGTGAACTCACGAGTTAAACCGTGTAGTATTGTGTTTGTTTCTGTGTTAATTATGATTTTTTTGTTGAATATCGTTAAACAATTTAATTTCCAATGTTACTTTGATGACCGACAGAGGTCTGTTTTGTCAAATAAATTTCGTGTTTTCTCTTTAAAATTTTATTAGAAATACTGGTAATTTGGCTATTGCATTGAGCATTATGATCAAGACACAAGTACCGATCATCTTATAATAATAACTCATAATAACTGTTTAAAGCAATTTTTAACATGATATCTCATGGTTGTAATTGCAATAAGTTGGGTGATATGATGTCAACTTCCAATGTCATACATTCCATTTATCTTAATCTGTTCGCTTTGCAGACCACATGAGGTCACAACTACTGACAAATTTCATCCAAAATTCATTTAAATGTTGTAGATTAGTCGTTTCTTTTGAGCTGCTTTTTGTCTTTTATGATAATTGTTTCTTAAGTTATGTTTGTTTCGAAGATTGTTGGCGAAACTCCTAGTATGTACAGAAATTTCACAGCACAGACTTCTCCGGGACGTTTGCAGTGATAAAAGGGTCATGTAGTCTTCTTTCATTATCATTTTATTTGCTTTCCAGTGATACAGAAATCTCTGGCATGCATGAGTGAATGAATGTGGCTGTGTTTCATTTTGCTATACGGTAGTTTAGTCTGCTGCAGAGAATCAGCAGTAGTCGTACAGAATGGCCAACCCTTGTAGTTTTCAGGTAGGCAAAGAGGTTTGCTCCCCTTTTGTGAAAGTTACCGGTGTCAGGTAGGTGGCGGAAGCCTCATCTCTGGGCAATGTATGATATCACAGCGCGTATAGGATGCAGATAGATTTGAGTCAGTTATGTGCCTTCCTCTCCTGCCAGATTAAGTTGAGAAAACTATACAGAGCTGTTATATCATTTCCTGAGGCAAGCTGGCATACAACTATTTAACTGGTCCTTGATATGCTGAATAGGATATCTCCTATAGGAGACAGATCTGGGGAGCTTGCTGGCTATGGGAGTACCGCAACATCACACACACAGATCTTAGAGACATGTGTCAAGTGTGGACGAGCAGTGTCCTGCTGGAAAACAGCACCCTGATACTGTCGCAAGAGGTTAACGCTTGAGGTCAGAGAATGTCTGTGACGTACCGTTGGCCGTCAGATCCCTCCGGTCACTGGCAGCCGTAACCATGGCTCTCCACTGGATAACACCAAGAATAACGAC